>NC_056482.1:1655163-1792444 GCF_008729295.1 Plectropomus leopardus | reverse complement strand
GGGGGGGGGGGGTTGACACTAATGCATGTAGTTCTACCACATGTGTGTCTTACCTGCCAAGTCTTCTTTAGAGGAAGCAATGCGAGGGGAACTGTTGCCAGGTTCAATCTTCAGAGACAGCCTGAAATACAAACACTTCCATCAGACACACCAGCACAATGCTGATAATTATTCACGAGTGTCCAGAAGACACTGCTGTGATACAGACTCCAGCACTTTCATTACAGAATTAACCTTACAGAAAATGATGCAGAAAGTTTAACTTTTGTCTTTGAACCACTAACAGTGTATCTGAGTAATTCACAAAGCCAAACACAGACCATTTTACTGAAGCCTCAATGTATTTATCTAAGATAATTCAAGAACTAGAAACACCACCAGTTGTACGTCTCTGTGTATCTGCAGCTCAAATATGTGTCACCAATTCAGTATCTGTTTCCCCTTCTGTTCCTGAGACGTGATGTAGAAATTTAGACATTTGTGTCCCCCTCAAAACAAATGGAAATAACTGGGTACTTGAAAAAGGTGAAATTCCCCTTTTGTGGCAAGAGGCGGTTATTGCAGTTTTACCAAAGGAAGGTAAAGACAGACTAGAATGCTCCAATTATAGGCCAATTAGGGTACTTAACCAGGACTACAAGATTTTCGCCTCTATTCTACCTAAGAGACTTGACAATATTCTCCTGGATATAATCAATTTAGACCAGACAAGGTTTATTAGACAGAGGCAAACCAGGGACAATATCAGATGTACCCTACATGTAATTAATCACATAAAACAGAACAATATTGAAACTGTCAAATTAATATTAGATGCCGAAAAGGCGTTTGACTCTGTAGACTGGTCTTTCTTATATAGAGTGCTATTCAGGTTCAATTTTCATGAAAAATTTATGAAGACAGTAGAAGCATTATATAACAAACCAACAGCTAAGATAAGGATTAATGGATCATTATCAAGTTCATTTGATCTAGAACAGTTGCTGACAAGGATGTTCCATGTCCCCACTCCTATTCGCGCTTTTTATAGAACCGTTTAGTCAGTGGATAAGACAGAGTGAGAATATACAAAAATCCCAATCCAAAATCCCAAACATACAATTTCAAGATGTGGACAGAATAACATCAAGATTCATTTGGCAGGGAAAGAAACCTCGGATAAAATTGAAGACTCTTCAGATATCTAAGGAGAAAGGAGGTCTCTCTCTTCTAAATTAAAAAAAAAAATTCTACAGAGCAGCACAGACAAAAATTCTGGTTGATATATACAATCCATTCTACATAGCAAAATGTAAAGTGTGATAAAAAAATGTGAAAATGTGATAGAATGCCAGGTATCAAGCGATTGATTCAGATTTTATACCCAACAGGACCAACACAAGATTTAAGAAATGGGCTGAAACCAGGCTGGTCAAATACAGTGATCTCTATAAAGATGGAGTGCTTAGAAATTTTCAGAATTTAAAAGCTCATTATGGCCTAACGAACTTAGACTTCTATAGGTTTTTACAAATTAGACATTATACCGAGACAACAATAGAAAAGGAAGACTTGGATAAGACAAACTCAGGTATCTGAAGATCTTTTTAATGGGATATAAGTCTGACCAGAGGCCTCAGGAACATCTAAGAGCTGTATAATGGGCTAAATGAGTTAATCTGAGAGGACACAATTCATATAAAGTAAAAATGGGAAAAGGAAAGGAAAGGAAGTTTCACAATACGTTCAGAAACATGGGAAAATTGTTAAAACAACAATGTCAAAGTACATCTGCTTTGTCCTGGAGAGAATTTGGGTGGAAAAACTTAATAAGATTCTATAAAACACCTGTGCAACAGCCCTTCTTAAGTAAAAATATTTTTTGTTTGAGGGTCCTGTGGGGAGAGAAAGGCAAATCATTATCATGTATTCTGGCAAGTCCCACTGCTTCTGAATCACTGGACACAAATTAAAAACTTTATGGAAAAGGTACTTAAGGTGACTATCCTGTTTAGTTTCGAGACATTGTGCATGGGTTTGAGACCAGACACTGTTAAGGGATATAAATAAATAAATATATATGTTTAACATTATGTTGATTGCAAATAAGAAGGTACTTACGAGAAAATGGTTGACAACAGATACACCTATGGTCGAGGACTGGATCAACGAAATTCACGATATTTTTGTGATGGAGAAACTCACATTTGTTATAAAACTCGAACAGGATAAGTTTAAAAGCTGTTGGGCATCTTGGACTAAACATTTATCCTCATTAGGATTGGTTTTCACATGATCGAAGAAGATATACTTAAAACATCACTTCCCCTAAGTTCATTTTGAGCTACTCAACTTTTAACGGTTCATAGTTTATTTGTAATTCTATTGTTTCTTTTCTTAAGTAACACATATATGCAGCCAGACTCCCTTTCAAATTGTCATAGTCAAAGATTTTTTTTTCCATAGTTATTGTTGCCCCCACCATTATAATTTATTGTTTATTTATCTATTTAATTTTAAATTTTATTTATTTTTTGTTGATGTTTGTTTGTTTTTGTTTTGTTTTCTATATTCATTAGTTTTTTTGTTGGTTTGTTTTTTTTGTTGTTACTTTGTTTCCTTCACTTTTTTTCTTATGTTTGGTTGCTTCTCAGCAACTACTATTGTTGTTGTGGTTGCATACATGAATGATTTTGCAACACAGATTTTTTTTATCCTTATTCATCTCTCTTGAATTTTTTGCCCAAAACAAAAACAAAAAAAGAAAGAAAATGCCAGTATGCTGTGCTGTACTAATTTGATTCCAATAAAAACTTTAATAAAAAAATGACAAAAAAAAAACTGGTTAGGTTAAGGAAAAACATCTTGGTTTGGCATTAAAGAAATACTTTTGTCACTGAAGATGGGGGTCATCCATGGATCGGAAGGAGGTGGCTCGATCCCCTGCTGCTCCAGTCATCATGTAGAAGTTTCTTTGGGCAAGATACTGAGCCCCAAAGCCCTCCCATGGTTGCTCCATCAGTGTGTAAGTGTTTGAATGTTAATAAACTGAGCAGCAGGTGGCACCTTGTACGGTAGCCTCAGCCACAAATATATGAATGTGTGTATGAATGGGCAATTGTGACTCATTGTGTGGAAGCACTTGGAGAGGTCAAATGACTAGAAAAGCCCTGTACAAGTGCAGGTCCATTTTGTTCAAAACAGGTGATATCTTATCTTCCCTGGCAGAAGTAACAAAATAAAATGAATGAAAAACAAAAGAGTAGAACACAGTGGCTCAACAAAATGCTAGGACAAATTTACAACCACTGACCTGTTGTGATAACAAATGACGCACACTTTTCTCCTGTGGGCTTTTAACAGAAAACAACATTCTCTTTTCAATCTTAAATTAGCTCTCAGTGCCAAAAGACCAAATACATTATTTTCACAAGAGCCAGAAATATTGCAGATGAGGGTTTGCTTATCACCACGTTGAAATGACACAGTATTGAAAGGGTTTCAGAATACAAATACCATCTGGTTGAGTCAAAAACTTTCATTTAAGTTTCATATTGACATTCTTGCAAGTAAATAAAAAAAAAAGTTGGATACTTGTACAGAAACAAATTAAATTTCCCTTTGTTTTGTATGAAACAGATCAATGAGGCCGTCTTTTTATCAGTCCTGGATTATGGTGATATTATCTGTAGACATGCTTCTGCCTCAACTCTCACTTCACTGGACTCAGTTTACCACTCTGCACTCAGCTTCATTACTGGTAACAGTTACTCCACATTAATGCATTTCATATGATGAGGTGGGATAGGGACCTTTATCTGTGAGAAGGGATATTCATTGGTTCCTTTTCATTTATAAAGTTCCCTGTTCATTTGTAAAGTAACACACCACCATACCTCAGCACTTAATTTAACTGGTCACATAATAATTATTCTACACATTCAAAGGCTTACTTACTGCTCAGTGTTCCCTGGACAAATAATGAATTTGGAAAAATTGCTTTTAGTTTTTCTGCTGCATCTACCTGGAACATCATACAACATGCATTCACAGTCATCACATTAGTCACTATGGGCCAGTGTAAAACTATGATCACCAATGACTCGGCCTGTTGTTGTTTTTTGTTCTTTCTTTGTGTTTTCTGTGCTCTCGACATCATTGAAAAATGAGGGCTTGCCTTCAATGATCCCTCAAGATTTAAATAAAGGTTGAATGAAGAATGAAGGAAAAAACTATAGTATTCAGCTGACCTGTTCCAAATCAATAGTATCATTCTCTATTGTTTAGATCCTTTTGCATTTAAAATGAATGCTGATAAGAACACAAGTTCGTCCAAAATTAATTCTGCTTGTAAATTTTAGTTGCATCATGTAAGAGTTTGATCCTTGTGATGCAGGCCTATTTTTTCCACTTCATCATCCATGAAAACTGGAGCAACATTTTAGCATCATTTACTGCTCCCAATAGTGCCTCCATCATGTTGGAAGCTGTCAGCTGACCTCAGAGTGACTCTTGATTTAATACTGTGTTGACTGACAGAGCTGACAGGAGGCTCTGGGGACTCGCCCACACACATGTTCTGCTACTCTCACATTTCAGTTTCAATTCAAAGGCTAAGTGTGGAAAGTTTCCCCTCTGACTGATCTCAGTGTGTGCAAGTTAATGATGCTGTCTGACAGGCCCTGCTCTTCCTACAGCTCCCCACAGGCAGCAAACATTTAGACAGACTTTCTGCAAGGTGAATAAGTCTCACAGGAGGAGGACAAAAGACTGAACAATTGATATGACTATTTATCAGGAAAATTCTTGTTATTCCTTTCTGTTTTGGAGCATAAAACAGCAAAATTAACTAAAAAAGTAAAAACCACAAATCTAGGCAAATGTGGGTGTCACCACAATATTTACTTCTATAAATTTACAAGTTGTCTTTGAAGGGTTACAGGCCTTCAAATATTGATAGAAGCAGAACATTTTGTTAGATTACTACATAGAAGGCTTACTCTGCCAAGACAGATCAGTCAGACAGTCATACATGATGTGGTGTTTAAGTTTTATGGTACTTTTATTGTATCGTTGTAAATTGTTTGTCTTTTGTGCTGATTTGGATGTGTTTTATTAATAAATTTTGTGTATTGTTATGGATCATCTCAGGGCAGGTATTGCAGTTAGCTTGGACTTCAAATGCTGTGGCATGTGGCACTTTCAATGTCTATATACATATAAACATTAAATCAAGAAGGGAAAAAACCTGAGATCTAAAAATCAACATTTCAAGATTAAGTCACACATGCTACGCTGTTTTTGACACATATGTATACAGTACATGTATTGGCTTTCTCTTGCCTCCATAGGTCGTGTCCTCTAAGCCCATGTGGGCTGGCTATCTTTCGAAATATGATACTTGAATAAAGAAATATTAATTCATTCACAAATTGTAATAACTCTTGCACTTAAACTGATCAGAAATGTAATCAAACCCAGTTATGTAGTAACTTGACCAATAATGTTATAAAATATCCTCACTTATATTATAATAACATTTCAATTTTATGAAACAATGCCTTTCACATTCTTCATCTTTTCAAAAGAGATGATGTCATAAAATGTCATTTCAGTCAGGACATTTTAGTACATTATTGGTCAAGTCATTACATTATGGAGTTTAATTACGTGTTAAATCAAGTTAAGTGCAAATTTTATTACATTTTCAGACATTATTTTTATTACATTATTGGGTGCCATATGTCAACATTAGAAGTATCATTTGATCAAGTGGTGAAGAGTCATTAAGACAGTAATAGTAACCATAAACTACAGGTCATAAAAGACACATTGAGGCTCTGTCAGTGAAATTAGACTATACTTAACTGAGAGGCTTGTAAAATCAAATGTCAACTTGCAAGAGGTAAACTGTCAGTCTGTCAAACTGTCTTGCTTCACGTCTGCCAATACAAACCCAATAAGTAATTTCATAATAACATTTATTATACCAGCAAGAACCTCACAGTTATCAATCATTAATAATCCATTCATTTACGTTACATCGCACCCCTAACTGCTATCTGAAGAAGGTGAGACAAAGAAATATAGACCAAGTATAACCAGAGCCCCAAACTGGAGTCCTTCCCTGGATGTCAAGCACTAAATCCAAACTGTCTGGAGCTGCAGCAGTGAGCCACACCTCTTTCTGAACAGAGGATCTGAGATGCTGCCAGAGAAAGTCATCACCTCCTGCTGAGCGAATGAAAACCCAGCAGAGAAAGACAGAACTGACTGCCTGTTGTTTCCTATCCTGCCTCCTGTGCATTGACCCTCATCAATTATACACCCACTTCCATGTTCCCATGTGTGGTGGAAAAGCATATGTGGTGACCAAGGTGGACAGGGTCTTTAATCACTGAGATGAGACTTACTTGAAGTTGTCATCCTCTACAAACTTCTGGAGTTCCTCTATGTAGCGAACTGACAACAGATACTTCTGGACATGCGGCAGAGTCACCAAGTTATCTGAAGAAAAAAAAGGTCACTTTATATAAAACACTCAATCTGACAGTCCTCAAAACTAAATAAGAATTTACAAACAGACACTGGCTCAATGATAATAGCTCTTAAACTATCTAACTATCTAACTAAATCTGTCAGACTGCTATGTTTCTGTCCTGCTATTTATCAGTCTAGATTGTTTTAATGTGAGTTTGGGAATGTTGGATATATTATGGGATGCCCTTTTAATATCTAATCAACAGGGCTGACTAGAAGCAGTTTAGTTTTCACGGTTAAGAGGTGAAAAAAAATCAGTTTTTTTCTTTCAGTTTTTTTCTTTCAGACCTGAGTCCCCCGTGATGCCAAATACCAGTAGCAAGCAAGTAGTGAAGCATTTCTACTAGATAATGGAGATATTGTTACTTGTTTCTTACCATAGTTACATGACATCTGCAGGTCAGAGATGACCCTCAAGAGGTTGTTCATCTGATTGGTCCTTTGCTCTGTCTCTATGATACTGTCAGATGCAGGATAGGCTGAGTCAATGTAGATCATGTCCAACAGGTAGATCCCTGGAAGACACAACACAAGACAGCACTCAGCATCACTGAGAGAATCCCAGCACAGACACAAGCTTTGCTTTGACAAAATTCCTTTCCTATGGAATATAGTTCTAACGGCTGTAACAGTGTGCCTTTGCTTGTGACTGATCTAAGCATGATACCATGATCCACTTCAACCTCCTTTGCGCTGCAATTCCTTCTCTGTTATATTTATTGTTTTCTATTTATCTGTCTAGATAAATGTGTTTCTGTTCAGCAATTTGGTCGCTTGTTGATGTTTCTAAATGTGCTCTACAAATAAACTTTGACTTGGCTTGACTCCATTGTGCTAAATTGGCATAATCTAATTTCATAACCATAATCAATGCATAGAGATGAACATTCTCATCTAAACAACTAAGTGCTCATATCCTAAAATGTCAGTGTTCCCTTTAAGTCCAAGACAGAATGCCACTTGTACTTCAGTAGTTGCATACAGTCCACTGCATATGCAATAGCAAGATTACACTCTTACACTAAAGATTACACTCCTACACTCAAGATAAACTCAAAATTACTCTCTTAGTTTAGCACATTTCATCTCAGTTAAATAGTGATGGTTTATATTCAAATTTTTCTTTTTGACTGGATGCAAGGAAAAAAGGCAACTGTTCCAGTCAGGGAAAGATCTTTGACAAATGTTCCAAAAGCAGCCTGAATCACTTTCATTGACTCTGATGGCATCAATGCTTTGTCTCTTGAACCACAAAGAAAAGCTAGAACAGAAAAGGTACCAGAGGCTCATGCACTGATATCCAGACATGGAACCAGACTTTTTTTTTTATTTTCTGGAAACATTTAGTGGCTGACATAGCATTTTTAAAGGGCTTTGGAAAAGACTGGAGGGAAAAGATGGACATGTTCGGGAATGTGCATTTATAAAATTGCAGTACTCCAATAGAGTGAGGAGCTTGTCAAAACTGCATCTTTGAGGACAGTTCCAGTATGGCGAAACAGTGTGAAACACATGTATTCACTAATGTCATTAGTATGTTTTACTGGAAGATTACTTTCCTACAGTGAGTGGTGTTTCCACCAACAAGAAAATCAATACTTTTACAGAAAAAGCCTAATTGAAGAAAAATGGATAGCTTAGATATACTATGCATGGTTTAAAAAGACACAAAACCCATCAAAACTGGATCATTGTGGAACTCAGTTGTTATCTGTACTAAGTTTATACACATTATATCATTAGTAAAAAAATGTTGAATAAGAAAGCAAAGTATATTAGTGTTTGATTCCTTAACGGACCAACAACCAGAAAACATAATGCCTTTGGCCACGGCTATCACCTGCATGGAGGCATAAAAAAATAAATAAATACAGACGAATATGTTTATTTGTGTGTTATTTAATCCCACCACCATGATAAAGATTTTTTTTTGCTGGAGGGAGAATAAAACCATTTTTACACTTAATGAAAAGTGCCAGTCTGCGGGGTGAGTTGTGCAATGAGAAACATCTTCAGTAGCACAAAGAGATACAACCCACAAGGGATCAGACAGCAGGGGTCAGAGGTCATGCAGCAGAGCTCAGGAATGCTTGGCCTGTTGCACTCATCCTGAGAGGACGATACTTGAGCGCCTGGGACACAAACACACAGCTGGTTATCACCACTGTTGCTGCTCAGCTCCTCAGCTCTGCTTCACTCACACAGAGCAAAATCATCTACCAGCAGCTAGCTGCCATCTCCCACATATTTCCAAGTCACTCTGCTGGAGTGACTGTGTGGCACATCATGTTTGCCATGCTGCTCAGTGTGTGGTCTGGCTGCCTGTTCACAGAAGCCAACAGGTCCTGTGCTCCTGCTAAAAAGGCTGTGGCTCTTTCCAGTTCAGCGCTAAACTGCAGCAAAGAGCTGAAGCACAGACAATCTGTCTGAGGAGCTGATCAGCAATGCTTGTCTTGGCTTTTGTGTCATCTTCAGTTGAACATGTGAAGCTGTTTTCTGTTCAGGGTTCAGAAGTTACTGCTGCGGGGCTGATGCCTCCATCTATGAGCGGGGTGGAGACCACAACACAGCTACACAGAGTTACTGCCATTTAAGAAAATTCAACACGTCAAGTTCAGGACCTTTAGCTGTCCTGGTTCCTCATCCAGACATCCTGTCAGTGCTGAATTCCAATGAAAACCTTGCTTTGAACCTAAAATCTGTCTAATGCCTTTTGAGATATCTAACCATATGAGCATTGTTCCATGTTATCACATGCAAAGAGTAAAAGTGTAAACACTGAACATGCAACAAGATGCATAATTGAACTGAAAGATGAAGTTATTTAGTTAATTAACTGATCAACAGAAAAACAAATCTGGTTACTATCAACACAAACTCTGATCTATTATCTTCTTTAATGTGCAGATTTGCTTCTGTTTTCTACAATTAAAGGGATACTTTTCCAATTTTCAACTAGCTACAAATCAAAACAATGGGGGTAGTATATGTAGGTACATGAACTGTGAGAAACCAGTGCCAAAATACATTACATCACCCACCAGCAGGAGCGTTTATTAGCCTGATGCAGCGTGGTGCATTCTGGTAGTTGTAGGTTTTCTACCTCTTGAGCAAAAGCATAATTTTTCTCTGTTGCACCAGTTTCAAATATTCTGCATGTTTCTACTGCAGTTTTATTAAAAGGTCATCATTCCAGCAGTGACATAATTCTTAAACAGTTAAACAGATTGTCTGGCTTTTGGACTGTTGTTTAGGACAAAAACCGAAAATATGAATCGAGATGTTGCAACTTAGGAAAAAACACTCATCCCAAAGCTCTATGACCAGACTCGATAAATAATGGTTAATACACATTTTTAACAATAAATTTCCATGAGTTTTCGTGACTTTAAGGCAAATTTTAAAGACCATACACTCTCTGAAATGACATCAATACTTCTAATCTGTTTTTCTTCATTACTATATTGTAGTTTTTTAAAATATTTATTATTAAAAAAAAATGAATGTGGAACAGGATTAGAACTGAATTTTAAATATAATCAATGGACTGTTTATTATTTATGAGAGGGGAGGTATGGTGGTGCAAAAGGAGGAGGCATGTCAAATAATTTTTTTAAGCACAGAGGAGGGACTCATGTTTTCTATTTTGGCTTAGGGGAGAGGCATACAACTTTAAATGACTGGATTTTATATTTATTTTACCAACAACTGTTAAAAGACAACATGTCTTCCAAACCCACAGACCTTTTTTTTTATCAATTAAGCATTTTTAAAGAAAATAATTGGGTGTTTTTTTCTCTAAAACATGCCTCCCAAACCTGTGGGCACGTTTTGTTTTTTGTTTTTTCTTCAAAATCACCAAAATGACTACTTTGCTTATTAGCTACAGCATATGTGTGTACAGTGTTGCTGGGAGAACAATAATTTAGCCCTTAGTACAATGTGCAATTATTAATTCTTAAAATCCCTAAATGTACTGTTAAATACTAACTTTGAATACATTTGAGTTTTGTTTTTGTCAACAAATAAACTGACCCTAGATCTGCCAGGTATTATGCAATCACACGTCCACTTGCTGTTGGAACATCTTTGTGACTATATTTCAGAAATTTTCCTCCGTTTAAATGGGTTTTAACTTTTTCTTCAGCACTTTATGTGAATTTCCATTCATGTTTGTTCAGAAATTCGAGTTGATTTATAAAATGGAAAATAACAGACACAAGTGGTTTTGGAGAAACTGTAACGTAATTGTAACTGTAACTAAAAAGAGGATGCAGTGAGGAGAGGTCAGAATCAGAAATACTTTATTGATCTCCGAGGGGAAATTGCCTTTAGTTACAGATGCTCCCATTCTAAAGTCTAAAGGTGTGGATGATTATGCAGAGAGCAAGTAGCTGTGCTGATGATACTGTTTTCGCACAGAATAAACCCCCCACCAAGAAGTCGGTGTTGGTATCGGACTCATTTTCCAACACAACATGCAATGCAGAATGTTTCGCAAGATGGCGTGACAGTTCAGGACAGCTCCACATGTGAGCGCAGCCACCATCTTGTTGCCTGAACCTGCTGCAGTCAGCCTGGTTAACTCATGTTCTGGCTCTGCAGATAGTTCTGCCTAAAATGTGATAATTAAATGTATAGTAGAACTGTATAGTATATAGTCTTATAGAGTCCAGTTAGTTTGTTTTCAGCACCCTGGCAACACTGTCTCTGCACAGTCAATACAATAGCTGTTTAGGCAGTGATGGCGCTTACCACAGGCAATATAGGCAAGTCAGGTGGATGTCTGAGGACCCTTTTTCTGACTGTCTGTTTACAGTATGACCTGCTATCAGCCAAAAAGCCACAGGAGCATATGAACTAACGCCCAAAAAGACAAGTCAAAACAGAAGTATTACACGCAACTGTCAGAGTAGGGTTACTTTCATATTGCAAAATCAATGTCATTCTAAGATACCCTTTAATGAAGAAATTATCAGAGATGTTACCCAGTTTGTTGTGCGTCTAACTAGCCGAATTAAAATGAACTAAAAGTCCTGAGAGACAAATGTGAGAAAATGACATCTCATTAACAAGTGGAAAGCTATGATTTCATCTTTAAACGTGTAAAGAAGAGAAGTGGAGAGCAGGGAATAAAACGCAGGAAAATCCTTCATCACTAATGATCACACAGCGAGTTTACAAGATGTGTGCAGGCCGTGTTATTGCTAACATGTAACACAGTAAAGGCTCAACTGATGAGGGCAGGGGAAGATGGAAACCAGTTGTGGAAATATTGAGGAGCACCTCCGGCAGCGTTTGGCCAGATTTCAAAACTTGCCTGTAATGATGAGAGAAATAAACTATAAGTCTGAAGCTTCACTATGGCTAACTAGCATGTTGGTAACAGGACAAAATGACTAGAATCTTATTAAAGACATCAAGAAGACAAATGGCACTCTGATAAAGAGTAGCCTATACAAGACAATGCACTGCTTTAATTCCAAGATGTACACCTGCTCATCTCACTCTGGACTGGAACCCCTCCACTGCCGGCTGCATGTTTCTCCACATTACACCCAAATCCCATTGAGATGTTCTGGCTGTCCATGATATCAGCTGTGCTAGCAGCTCCAGCCTAAATATCACATCTGCATTACACAACAGAAAACACTTAACAAATATTTGCCGATGATGTCATCCTAATAGACACAGGAGTGCAGGGTGTAATGTGTTTCAGCTGTGCTCGGTCTGCAGAGACCAACAGCTTTGCTTCCTGTCTTCCTGCTTCTCTGGCGCAGAGCAAAACCAGTCACAAGGTGTCTACCAACTCATTCTGTCATTCAGACGGTCTCTCTGCCTGTCACTCAGCTACAATACTGCTGCCTCACCATGCATCACGCTGCTTCAGCACACAAACAACAAGATATTGACTGTCTTTGTGTGGATATCTGGAAGATCTGTCACTGGATTCCATTTAATTAATCTGTCACTGGATTGCTGCTCAGCAATCAAGTTTCATGTTCTTTTGCATACTTATTAATATTCTTCAGTGCCTTTTTTGTTCATCTGTTACTCTGGTAATGCTCATATCAATCAACCAGTCAGACTTAATAGACTTTTCCTACAAGTACACAAGCACACAGACAAAATAGCGAGACTTTGTAAATATTCAAAGCACTAAAATAAGTGTACTTATTAAAACCAGGATCTGAGGAAATGCTACCATAAGTAGGGAAACACCAGAGGCTAAAAATTCTATATAAAAAGATACAAACAAACAAACAAACAAATAAATAAATAAATAAATAAATAAAAATAGTCTGCATAGCAGATGAAAACTAAACTAAATGATATACCATCAACATATAGTATTGCATGACCGACGGGGAGTTTAAAAGGACTCCTTAACGGCCAATCAATTCCAGGCCGAAGCGGCCATTGCTCAGTGAGTTTTTATAGTTTCTGTGCAGTAAGTTTGGCCCTGGCTGCTGCTGATGTTACACAGCAGCCTGTCAGACCGGGCCAATCTAATGCTTTCAGTATCAAGGCGGTTATTCCCCCAGGCTCAGTTGTATGGCATCACATCATACGGAAGCATTTAGGAGGTGGACTGTTTGCCTGCCCGATTTTGCAGATTTTCTTGATTTTGGATTCATTTTCCTTTGATATTTGTGCTTTCACCACAAGTGAAACAGTCAGCTCAATAGTTAAATTATTTATTTTTTTTGTCTATTTCATCTGTGTTTACTGATATTACTTCCTAATTTGTTGTGTTGTACACTGTAAAATCTGACAAGTTGATTTTACTTAAAATAATCTTTAAAACTGATTACCTTGAAAAAGGAAAGTAAATATAACTATAAATCTTAATTTATGTTTACTTTGTATCCAAGTGTTAAGCACTTGTATCCAAGTGTTAAGTAAGTGTAAGTGTAAGTTTGATATGTAGCTGTATTGACTTGATTCTGTGAAGTTGTTACACTAAAAAATGACAAGGGAAAATACCTTGTTCTTTTTAAGTGTTAGCAACTTCAGTAAACCAAGTTAGTCTGACTTAACTTGATCATTACAAAGTGGATTTGGCATTGATGAAGTTAGGAGATCTCCCAGCTCTGTTTTCTTAACATGTTTAAGAAAATACAAATACAACTGACTAGTTTGCAACCAGCAGTACAGATATGTTTATATATATAGCACAGTAAACTTGTTTTACTGAAGTGGCTCAAACTTCACAAAACTAAATATAACTAAATTTTAAGTAAACTTAACAATTAGATAAAAAGTAAACAAAAACAAAATGAATAGTAATAGTTACTTACATTTTTCAAGGCAATCAGTTCTCTAGATTTTTTTAAAGAAATATTAACTTTAATAACTTTAATATTAACAGACAGAGTTAATACCTTTCAAACTCTATTTGTAAATTACATAGATCAAAGATTTGGGTCTGAGTTTTAGTCATTAAAAATACATTTATTTGCATAATGATACTGTATCTATAATGCACCCACAGCAAGCAGGAAACTTGATCTGCTCCATCAAAAATAGACAAGGTGTGCATTTATTTAAGATTCTGAGACACTTCTGCAACATGGTGCAGCGCTAATACTGAAATTACAAGAACTGTCTACAGGGTCTGTTATCATCCCGAGCAGCCACCTGGTGGAGATCTGTGCTCTGCTGAGTGCATGTTCTACTTTTGTTTACTGATTTTATTTTCTTTCTTTCTTTCTTTTTCCCTTATGCGCCTTTCTTTATTACTATTATTTTAATTTGGAGTGTGTGATTCCCCACAGACCTGTGGATGAAACTAAGTAAGTTAATCCTTAAGAGATCCTAGCGACATTTTGTGCCATTCAGGTTTTCATTTTCAAGCCATTTTGGCTGTGTTGAATGAATATAGCTCAAATTTGCCTGACGTTATTTATTTTTAATAGATTTTAGAATAGTCATCTCAGTTCCTTAAATTAGCCTAAAATGGCTACATAAAAGCCAAAACATTTGATCCTAACAACAAGAAATGTCCAATGGAAAACCATTGAAAATGCCATTTTTGATCCCACATCTTAACATAAACTAATGCATTCCTTTATATAATATATATTTATATTAATATTTAATACGTATATTTCAGGTTGAAGTAGTTCCAAAAGATCCTCTTGTTTAAAGTGGAAAAAATCCATCCGTCCATTTTCATCCGCTTATCCAAGGCCGGGTCGCAGGGGCAACAGGCTAAGCAGACCACTCCTGCAGTCCCTCTCCCCAGCAACACTTTCTAGTTTCCCCTGGGGGACCCCAAGGCGTTCCCAGGCCAAACAAGATATATAATCCCTACAGCATGTTTTGGATCTTCCTACTGGTAGGGAGACGCCCAGGAGGCATCCGGACCAGATACCCAAAACACCTCAACTTGCCCCTTTCGACGCGAAGGAGCAGCGAAGGTGCACCCTGCGGAGGAAACTCATTTTGGCCGCTTGCAACCACAATCTCATTCTTTCTGTCACTACCCAGAGCTCATGATCATAGATGAGGACTGGAACAAAGGTGGACTGGTAAATCATGAGTTTCGCCTTTTGGCTCAGCTCCTTCTTCACCATGACAGTCCAATGCAGCTCCCGCATCACTGTGGATGCCGCACCAAACTGTCTGTTAATCTCACACTCTGTTCTACCCTCACTGAACAAGACCCCGATACTTGAGCTCCTTTGTTTGGGGCAGCAACTCACTCCCAACCCAGAGGGAGCAGTCCACCGTTTTCCGGCAGAGAACTATGGCCTCAGATTTGAGTGTGAACTCGACTGCAAACCGCCCAAGTGCATGCTAGAGGTCACACTGTGTTTGGGCCAACAGAACCACATCATTCGCAAAAAGCGGAGACGCACCTCTACAGGGCATAAACCGGACCCCTTCCTCCCTCCGGCTGCGCCTTGAGATCCCGTTCATGAAAATCACAAACAGGATTGGAGACAAGGGAAAACCCTGGCGGAGGCCAACGCCAACTAGGAACATGTTTGACTTCACGCCGAGTATGCGGACACAGCACTCACTTTAGTTATACAGGAACTGGATGGCTCGCAGAAGCGACCCCGGCACCCCGTACTCCCACAGTACCCCCCACAGGACCCCCCGAGAGACGCAATTGTAGGCCTTCTCCAAGTCCACAAAGCACATGTAGATCAGATGAGCAACCTTCCACGACCCCTCCAGCAGCCCTGCTAGGGTGAAGAGCTGATCCACTGTTCCACAGCCCGAACGGAACCCGCATTTTTCTTCCTGAATCCGAGGTTTGACAATCAAACGGAGCCTTTCCAGTACCCTGGAGTAGACTTCCCCTGGGAGGCTGAGTAGTGTGATACCCCTATCATTGGAGCACACCCTCTGTTCCCCACTTTTGAAAATGGGAACCACCACCTACGTGACCTTTTTTGGCATTAACACCTCAAGTTTGAGGGGTTTTTTTTAAATCTGACACTGCGAAAAAAAAATAACAATGCATCAAAATCATGTTGCTGCCAATCACTGACCCATCTCAGGGCTTAAGAATAATAATCAAATACTGAAATGTATTTTATGGATTTTTTTTTTCCATAAAAAACATTGGAGCTATGTAAACATACTGGCCTTTAAAGGGTTAAAATCCCAAAAATATAATAAATGTTTGATATGTGTATTTTAGGCTGAAGTAGTTTTAAAAGACTGACTTGTTTAAAATGGAAAAAATATTAATATATAATATTTTTACAGCAGATTTTAGTAAGCTGACATATTTTGGTGTTAGGACCTCGAGTGTTTTTTCTTTTTTAACAATGCATCAAAATCAATGTTGCTGTCCTCAACAGTAAAGTAAGTCATTTGTGTCTTTAAAGAGTTCACTACTTTATCTCTCATGTGTTCCTGGTCTGAACAAATGCGGAAAAACGGTTCACAGGGCGCTGCCTTCTCCTGATGACCTGCTGCCTGCCAGTGTCAGCTGTGGGTCTTTAACAGGCCCATCCGAGCACACTGTGTGCATGAATAGAGAGGACAGAGAGTGGAGACAGTCCCAAGCTGGGGCATGTCCTCCTTTATGAGGAACAGGAAGGAAAAGACACAGGATTGCATTACATTCTAAAGCCATTACAAGAAAATGCCAAGAATGTCTCTTAGTTAAAACAGACAAGGAGGAAAAGCCAGAACAAAGAGGAGAAAAGTCATGGCTCTGCTATTATGCTCTGATGCATCTGCATGTGGTCTGAGGCATGTTTCAATTCAGCATAAAGGAACTCAGTGAGGATCAGAACACTTCCTTTTGGGATTTGAATAGGTGATGATGTTATTGCACTGTAGAGAGCCTCTTAGTTTCTTTTGTTAAATGTGATGTTGACTTTTGGATCATTATGAAAAATCTTTGAATAATACTCCAACCACCCCCCACTCCACAGTATTTCAAAGAGGCACTTTCTGATTAGATCAGAGTTCATTTTAAACTACAAGGGTGACATTAAATCTAAAAACAAGTTTTTGGAACTGAAATAACAGCACAAATCAACAAGAGCATCTCTTCCCTACGAGTAAAGTTTCTCCACATGTCTCAGAGGATAACCATCCTCCTCGCCCAGCTGAACCTCTGAGAGAAAGGACACTCTCCGAAATCCACAGATAAATGCCTGTCAGACATTATATGTGATTAAAAACATAAAGTCACTGAACATTTATTCAAAGTGTTTGTCAGGTGTTATGTAACCAGTAATTACTATGACAACATAACAAACTCCATCCAGACTCCACCTCTGCTTTTGGCAAACAGCCTGAATTGACAGTCCCTGCCTGGTTTCACAGATAAACATCTCAGCTACACAGTCTGTGCGCGAGTCATCTCAAAGAATGGAATAAACGGACTGAAAATAACCCATTCAAGCTCTCTCTTCCTGTCACAGTCAGGGATCATAGAGTCTGAATGGGTCTTAAATCCAGTCTATTCTATTCACTTCAGGAGTTTTCCTTGTTTGTTCTGGTCGGTCCACCTGACTGACCACATTACTAACAAGTTAAAAAAAACATCTGCCGGCTGCTCATTGTTGTCCAGTCCAACTTCTCCTGACTTACAGGCAGAAACTAAGACCTGATGAGTCTATGGTAAAGACTGTGAGGAGATGGACCAACAACATGAAGCTGGCCTGCTTTGACTGGAGGTTTTGATGCTGCAGCTACAGATCTGAATGAAGTCACTGACAGTAGGTGGGTTTCTATTAACTCTCAAACTGCACAAACTGAAACTGCAAATATAAAATACACCTAACAGAAACATAACAATTTACAGAAAAATTCCAATTTTTCTCAAAAAAGGTTTTTTTTGAGGTGATATTTCGGGCGATTTGAAAAAGCCATATTATGCAAAACTGCAATGGAAACACTTTTTTGGCTTTTCTAGGTCACATGATGCTATGACTATGTGCTTGTCAGTAGGAACTGGCTCCCTCATGATCCAGCAGCAGCTACAAGAGGTTTTATTGCATCACATAAGTCTCAAAAAATTTGGCGGATCATGATCATGTATGTGAATGATCATCTGGAAGTTTTGAATCCACAATTCCTTCTTTGAAATTGTGGACTATAACCTCCCAGAAATCCCTCATTTGCCGCTCCCACGTAAAAAGGGGCTTGCCTTTCCATCATGGCTCCATAACATGCCTACGTGGCCTTGGATTGAAAATAATGACGGCTATTGGGTGGCTACAATAGAAATAAAGTTGCTAATGTTTTGAACATCCATCACCATGCTTCTTGGAATGCTATCACCAGAGAAGTTGCGGAACATCACTCAGTTGAAACGAAGCCATCTCGCAAATGGTGTTTTATTCACATTTCGAAAATATCGCTTCATTTTTTTTGCAATAATCTATAATGTACATCTGCCTACTGTGACATCTTGTATCTGTAGTCTTTATGAGAAAGTGCATGTAGACTTAAACCTTCTGAACAAACAACAATAAACTCTGATTTACAGCAACACTCAGACACGTCATCATCAAAGAGACATGGGGGCAGACTCCTGTACATCCAGACCACCGACCACAAACACACTGACAAATTACCACCATCAGTGTGGAGGACCTTGCAGGACACTATCGGCTTTGGGAGGCCACCCCCACTCTTGTTCCCATTTTTCACAGGTTCAATTTTAAGATCTAAGACTTTTTTTGATAACTCAAGATATTTTTCTCTCAAGATTTTGGTTGCAAATTTGTTAAAACCTATGTTAGTGAGCACCTTTCCTTTTCCAAGAGAATCCATCCCCCTGATGGGTGTGGCATGTCAAGAGCTGATTAAACAGCATAATTACTACACAGGTGTGTCTTGGGATGGTCACTCGAACATGTGACGTTTGATCACAAAACAAAATGCTACAGATGGAAAATGCCATGAACATGCTGACAGCAGGAATATCCACCAGAGCTGTTACCCCTGAACTGAATATTTATTACATTACCATGACACTTCTAAGACCAATGTCCTTTCAGTGCATTTAACAGAAAATCCAACCATCCTCACAACCTCAGGCCACATATAAGCACACCAGCTCAGGACCTCCACATCCAGCATCTTCTCCTGTAGGACAGTCTGAGAGCAGCCACCTCAACAGCTGATGCAATGACTTGTTTGTATATCCGAAGAATTTCTGTACAAACATCAGAAAACGTTTCAGTGAAGTCCATCTGCATGCTCGTCATCCTGGTCCAGGGAGCAGGGTGTTGACCTGTGGGCAGTTCTTCATTGTAACGGTCTTGAGTGGACAACTGCTCACCGTCAATGGAGTCTGTCTCTTTGGAGAAGTCTTCCCTCCACAGATGGATCCGGGTTTACTCTGTAGCAGGCAGATTGCAGACGTCGTGCATGGCATCATGCAGGCGAGCAGTTTGCTAACACAGTGAACAGAGTGCCCTATAGTGGCGGCTGGGTTCTGATATGGTCTAGCTTAAGCTAAGGACACAGATGTTTTTTTTGTGCACAACTCTTGGAAGCTGTGTTTTTCTCATTTTTGAGGAGTTTGAGAACCCCAAGAGACTCTCCTATTAGTCTGTATTCCCCACATGAAAAACAACCTCAAATTCCAACAGTAAATATATGGTAGCTTAAAAGCTGAACCAGAGGAAAAACAAAGAGTGAAAATGTAAGGTAAACATCAGTGTTTCCCGTAGCTTCTCTTAGTAAGTGCAGGTCAGGGTCCACACACTCCACACGGCTGACCTTACTGCAACACGTGCACTGGTCTGCTCTCCCAGTCTCCGTCACAGACGCTGGCTGCAGGATAGCAGTGGAAAAAGGAGGAGTGTGTGGCTGAGAGATGCAGGGGGGGGCTGCAGGGAACAAGGGTTTATGTGGGGGGACTGTTTCTTTTGCTAATTCCTCCATGATCTCCATGCTGACAAGAGGAGGGGAAAGGGGCGTCGCCAAGGCTCACTGCTTAATTACCTCAAGCAAAAATAAGTGTCTCACTTGTCAGGGCAGGAGGACAGAGGTAGGTCGAATCTCTGAGAGAAGACAAACAGACTGTAAGTGAGGAACAAGCTCAAGCTCTCTGTTTCTGACTCATCATCACTTGATAAAGGTGGAAAATCTGCTGCAGATGAAGACAGAGAAGGAAAGCTTTGGCTGTTTGTTGGACACGTGGACTGGACTGATAAGACAAATCTTGCTCTGCAGAGACATCATCTTTATGGTCTTTACAGACAATGGATTCTGACCGCAGGAAAAGGAAATAATATGAAGAAGTTCCTCTGACAAAATAATGGACAAACACTGATGAAATGTGGAATGACTGACTAGTGAGGACCTGGAGTTAAAGTTACCAGAAAGACGGAGAGTGTAGGGACACAGAGACAAGTGGAGGTGAGTGGAGCTGTTATCTGACAGATGCAGGAATACTGGAGTGTGCTCTGTGCAACATTCACCCATAACACACACTTTGCTTTCCCTTTATTCACCCTGAAGTATCTTTAAAGATGTTGAACACATGTTATTCACTCTGACAGAATGCTATATTCTGTATTAAATATTTAAACTCTTTGTACTTATAGTTGGGAATTTTCTTGTGCACCATTTTTCAGCCTAAAATAATATTATATAATATGTTGAAAAGTTGCTTTTCTATGAGTTTGAACACAGATTTGCTGCACAGTATTATTTTAGTGTGACTGTCAATTAGTGTGTGAGTCAGGTTTAATGAGTTAATCTTAGAGTCACTGTCCTGTCATCACTTGACTGACTGGTTCTCTAGTATATGGTCAAGAGTAGACAGTCCACAGAAATACACAGTTTGTTCAGTGAGAGCACATCCAGTGAAACACACACATCACATCCTGTGTAGGAAACCTCCTACACAGGTGTGAAGCAGGGAGCTGCAATGAAACGTCCAACTGATCATTCACATTACTCGTCAATTTAAGTTTTTCGGTGGCTTACTAATATACTCCCCAGCATGCACATCATTCATCTTGAAAACCTTCTTTTTGGATAATCTGAAGACATGATACAGCATGTTGTGTTTTTTTAGACATACAAGTCTTTAACAATGCAAAGCCATTGCGACCACACCCTCCGACTCCTTCACTGATTCTTAAAGGGATACATGTCCTATTTTTATTTCAACCAGCATTATATCAGAACAATGTAAATTGAACAGATTGCATGACATGGACGTTGCCTCTCAAACTACAGGCTATACTTCCGCATTTTTGTATTGTCTGCCACCCATGCCTCCACTATAGACTCAGAGTATAGAGACAGATCCAGAGACACACACACTCCTCTTTCTGTCTCTAAAACTCAGACCAAAATCTGATCAAAATGTAAAACTGGTTAGTGCTGACTGAATATAAATCAAGATTGAAGTTACCGTACTGTCTATTTCTTGCTAAAAATATTTTCAGAAATGGATTTTAATGCCCCTTTTCGCCATAATGGCAAGAGTTTGTGAACAGATAGTGGGCTCCATACTGCGTCCTGCACAGTGAAAATGGAGGCTGCAATAACTGAGAAACGGTAAAACTGAGCAGTGCTGATTAAATATAACACAAGATTCTGTTTTTGAGTTGTATATTTCTTGCCACAAATGTCATACATTTTATTTTACCATGTGACTGTAATATGAGATCCAGCCAGATTTGGCCGCCATCTTGTCGAACAGATGAGGTTGCATTACATCACCCACCAGATGCATTCTGGTAGTTGTAGGTTTTCTACCTTTTGAGCCAAAGCCAGTGCCGCCGCTATTTTTTTTCTCTTGTCATGTAGCACCAAAAGTATTTGTGTCTTTCTACTGCAGACTAGGGACAGGTATTGTTAGGATTTTATCGATACCAATAGCAATACTGCTTATCGATACCGTTATCAATACTACTCTCTATAATTTGGTGCAGAATATAAAGATATGACATGTAAAGCTGTGAAAAAAAATCAAGTTTATTTTTTTTGCCATAAAACTGGGCATCTCAGTGACTTATCATGTAGTTTTTTCTTTGACTGACCAAACTTCCACAGAGAGAACTACAAGGTTTTTCTACAACATAACTTCTCATGTCAATCTTCACAGTTTCCTTTGAGTCAAAAAAACATAACTAAAGTCCTTGTTAATCATTTATTATAATATAATATAATATTTATTGTTATAAGGGCAGCTTAAACTTTATTCTTAGCAGAATTAGCAGCAGTTATCTATCATACCTAAACCAACTTCACACCACTGAAGTGAAGGGCTGTCTGTCATGATAAACATGGCAGCAGCCTTGTGATACTCTGCTGTTTTTTTTTCTGTATCATCTCCACTCCTTTCACAATGGTAAATGAGTTGGACTTGGGTGTCTGACGTCCATCTACTGAGAATGAGGCAGAGGCCTCTGCTTTACTGACATCATCTATGGAATTAAATAAATAAACTGGATCATAACGTTATAATAGAAGTGCTTAGAATCAATGTCAACAACTGTGACACAGCTATTATCTACAGCCTAATTAGTGTTAGCAAGTGTAGCCTGCATTAAGTTTTGCTACTCCTTGTAGCACTGTGGAGCCATGGGGACTTGGGGGCTCCACTGCTGGAGTAACGCACTAGCTGCTTTGCTAAAGCTATCAATAACATTCATTTTACAACTCCTACGAGCAGATCAGCCAGCAGCAGCACTACAATAAAAGTCATACGTCATCGCCTGATGCCATTAGCTTCGTCATCGTGAGGAGCAGGTTGCTAGATATCTTAGAACCTGGTTGGAATGAATTAACGTTACACAATTCATGTCTTAAATACCGACCTACATCAGTGAAATACTTCTTTAAGCACCTGAAGATTGCAACCATTAGTGATGCAAAATGCAATATTTGCAAAAAAATGCAATATTTAGGATGACAACTGAGTACGTGAAAAATAATTAGAATATGGCAGTATAATTTTTATTTAATGATGGGAAGAACTGACATTTACTTATAATCTATTCCCCCTCTGATCCAGAAATCACCTTGGGTTGGGTGCAGCAGGACTGGGCTATGATTCTCCCTGTGGTGCTTCTGCTGGTGCTCCTGTTGCTCTCTGGAACCACATCCTCTCTCCAGGGAGACACTCAGGAAATGGGCAACAGCGATGACATCCTGGAGAGAGAATTTTTCTATCTACCAAAACGTCAGAAACGTTCCATGGTTGACCACAGTGCTTCCCAAACAGAGAAATGTTCTTACACCTTTGTTGTTCCTCAGCAGAAAAACACTGGGTCTATCTGTGTGAACTCCCAGGAGCCTGAGGCCCTGCTGGGGAACCGGGTCAATAAGCAGGAGCTGGAGCTGCTCCACAGTGAGTTGAAGAAGCAGCAGCGGCAGATTGAGTCACTACAGCAGTTGGTAGCTGTAGATGGAGGGGTGGTCAATGAAGTCAAGCTTCTGCGCAAAGAGAGTCGCAACATGAACTCCAGAGTGACACAGCTCTACATGCAGCTGCTGCATGAGATTATCCGCAAACGAGACAATGCTCTAGAGGTGTCACAGCTGGAGATCAACGTGCTCAACCAAACACATGAGATAGGGAGGCTGACGTCACGCTACCGCGACTTGGAACATAAGTACCAGCATCTGTCAGCATTTGCAAGTAACCAGAGTGTTCTCCTGGTGCAGCTGGAGGAGCACTGTAAGCGGGGAGGACACTCGTACGGTGTGGTGCAGGACAGGAGCCAGCCAGCCCGCCCACAGCCTCCCATGATCCCCCGCCCTCCTATGATCCCTCAGCCTCATCTACAGATGCCTGCACTTTCTCCTGGAGGCTACAGGCCCTTCCACCCACCCACCTACACACGCCACATCACCAGAACCATGACTAATGACATACAGAGTGACCAGAATTCCAAAGCATTCCCTCCCCCGCTGCCCACAATGCCAAGTGCTACACACAGCTTCACAGGCGAGCCGTCTGGTGAGTAGATGACCACACAGACACTTTCATGTCTTCCTCTGGGGTTTATTACTGCAGCAGACACAGGACACACATTGTCCAATCTTTACCAAAGCTGGGGAAATGTTTCCTAATTTCTCTGACAACATGCATACAGAAGATCACAGAGGATTTAAGAAAAATTTACCAACAGACTGCAACTAGTATATAAATGACTATACAGTAGTATCCCCATAAAGATGGCTTTATAACTGTGTGTCAGCTCAACACAAAGTCTACACTGTAGTCACTGTACACACATGGCCTACGCTGTGTGAGCATAGTCGGCAATGGGGTTTCCATGAAGTGCTGTCAAGTTTTGTTAATTCAAAACACACCTAAAACATACTGTTATTATATCAAACACAAGTGCACAAATTTGGTCCATTATAATTAACAAGGCTTGCAGACAAAGCATTTTTGTTTTTTGTGGATGCATTTTCCCCACAAAAACAACATGCTAACATTATTATCACAGGCCTTTGACATTCTGTATCGCATAAAATAGCTTAGCGGCTAGCAGAGTTTTCCTCTACTCATATAATGTGGGAAAAACAGCAACATTTAACAAACGTAACGGTAATGTTACAAAATTTACTAACTTTCTAGGACTCCAAAGTAGACAAATGAAACCAGTAACAACTGTTCATAACTGTATGATGAGATCTGAATAAGGCTTGAGCGGTACCACGATAATACTGTATACCAGGTTGTTTAGAAATCCTGAAGGTATGTTTTTCAATACTAGCATAAATACAGGTGCTCCTCTTTCTATTTAACTCATTGTATGTTGTGCACAGCACACACCACCAGAGCTCAGACTCTGGTCTCTACTGGTGGAACAGGCAGCTGAGCTGAAAGACACAGTGACACCTAGTGGTGGAGGGAGAAGTTACAGGACTGTAAACAGCCCGCGGCCAGCAGGCAGAGTAAGACTGTGGGGAGTAACAGCATTTTTTTTTTTTACATCCAACTTAGTGAATTAAGGATTTATTTTTTAAAAAACTGAGCTGGTGACTGTTGGAACGGTGGACTTACTAACTAGATTACTGGCAAGAGTAACCAAGATGGTTTGGGTGATTTTTGTTTTGTTTCTAGTGAGTTTGAATAAAATGTGTTTAATGACAAGTTCACAAAGCAATTAAGCCTTGTCAGTCCTCAGTGACCGAAAGAAAGCTGAATTCAAAAGGTGTACATTTGTATATCTCTGTGTAATAACAAAAATAGGTGTGAGAATATTACTTTTCTTTTTTTGTGGGTTTCTTGTGGTAAACACATTAATAGGCCAAGGCCTATTAATGTGTTATCTCTGTGTTTCCATGTGATCTTCTGTGGTAACCAAGAAATGTGGTGGTTTTGCTTGCGGTAAAATTAACTGCTGCCAGCCTCACAGACAGTGGAAAGCATTTGTCATAACTGGCAACCACAATACATGGTCAACAGTGACTTCAATTTTCCAGCTGCACCATGTCCATATGTTCTACCATTCCATTTGATGTTGCAGTGTCTGTTTCTTACACAGGTTGTTATAATTATAACAATAATGACATTAGCATGCTGGTAAAAATTAATGCCAGTAATGAAAACCTCTGTAGATAAATATGCAGTATTCAGCTTTGTCACTCAGCATTCCATCTCTCCTGCAGGTCCTTTCAAAGACTGTCTAGAGGCTCTGGAGAGCAGTTACACCACCAGTGGTATGTATCTCCTGAAGCCAGACAACAGCAACCGACTCATGCAGGTTTGGTGTGACCACAGACACGACCCTGGTGGCTGGACTGTCATTCAGAGACGTCAGGATGGCTCCGTAAATTTCTTCAGAAACTGGGAGACGTACAAGGTAATTAAAAGGATCTGAGGTTCTGCATGCTTTGTAGACCGTTCTGAGGAATCAAGCTAAAAAGATGACAGCATCTATTGTATTAAATGGAGACAGGGTGTTATATTTTCGTAAATAAAGGCTCAGAATCATTTATACTTTTTAAACAAGGCTAAGAGTCCACAGCCATGGTAACAGCTCTGTGGCGCTGCATGTAGGCACAGAAGTGCTTTGAGCTAAATGCTAATTTTAAGATTAAGCATGTTAGTTTAATCATCAACAAACAAATTACAGTGAAAACTGGTAAGATTGTCAACGTAACATCCGAAGTATTTGGTCAGAAACCAATGAATTGATTACACACACACACACACACACACACACACACACACACACACACACACACACACACACACACACACACACACACACACACACAGACCTGATCATGGTGCTAGATAAAACATCCAAAGAGTTTTTACAGTACATCCTGAGGGGAGCATGAGAATCTGTACTAAATGTTCCATTAATCATCAGGATACAACAAATGAGAACCATTAACATCTGTACAAAATTATGTGCCAATTTATCACAAATATGTTGAGATATTTCACAGAATAATTGAGAACTTTGACTCCATGGTGGAACAACAGGAAACATCAAGGTATCACCAAAATCAGTAAGATTCTTCCTCTGTGATCCATGAATACTGCAAAAAAATCATGCAATTTATAAAACTTATTAAACGTATTCTATTTACATTACAGTCTGGATCAAAGTGCTCCAGAGGTCAAAAATATACTGGGATGTGAAGGACAATGTCTACACTTTACAACCATAAAAAAGCGATACAGGCACAGGGAGTTATTGCTAAGATGAAGTTAGAGAGTCAAATGAATGAGGAAGCTACTTCTCCTCACCAGTCTCTCAGAAAAGTATCATCTTCCCCACTGGGGAGCAGGAGGCCAAGGTGAACGTTCATTTCAAGTAGAGCCGAAAATCAAGGTAGTGGTACTGCTCTAAAACAAATCCTCCGGCAATTTAGCATGTCAGTGCTGTTTGGTAAATGTTAATCCAATCAAAAGTCAAAAATCAATATTCAAAAGGTTAGTAATATAGGTTGTATACAAGCATCTAATTAGCTTTAATAGAAAGTTGGACTTAACCTGTGCTCCCAAGAAAATAATGTTTATGATTTAGACATTGTTAAAATAAGAATCCAAAATAAGGTATAAGTCTAAACTCAACAAAATGTGTATTTGTGTCTCATCTGCATATCAGTGTGATAACTGCTACAAGTAATTTCAAAGGCTAAAACTCAACCAGTGCAGTGATATGTATGTGCATACAGTTGAAGACAAAAGAACAGACGCATAAAGATCTGCTTTGGGTTGCAGCACACACAGTTGTCGTGATTTGTATTGAAGTTTATCTGTGAGACACATACTGGCTAGATGACCTCCTGTGTAGACAGACTTTAAACCTTTCACAGGTTTAGTGGTTACAACTTTTAACTTGGCATGAATGGTTGCCAAAGTCCATTAGACTTTCACCTAGCCTCTGTTTCACGTGCATCAGTTGTCATAAAGTGTTACAGCAATATTTCTTAAAAGGATATCTGCCAATGTGAAACTTGTTGTTATAATAACATATTGAGCTACTACAGCTGCTATGAGGTATTGGCTTGAGGTTTCGAGTCATTTTTGGTTAAAATTGTGTGTTAGTTGCTTTTTCATCCTTGTTTGTCGAAAACAACACCTGGCATTCCAAGTTAGATGGCCTATTCAGATCTGCCATGACAGTGGCTATGGGCTTTCAATTGACTAAAGGGTACAAGGGCGGAGTTTGGAGCTAGCTTAACAGTAACATTATGAAATACTCGCATCACTTCATGCAAAGTGCAATTTGTACAAACAGCAATTTGAAAACTGCCATGGTGATTAAAAAAAGTCCTAATAAGGTTATATCTGTGATGAGATCATTAAACTCCCATTTATCTCCCACAGCTGAAATCTATCTCAAACAAAAACAGTTTGGCCAATCCATCTCATTGTGTAAGATGTGAGTAATCTCAAAAAAACTCAACAAAATGACATCACAGAGCAGAGCTGAAATCAGTTCAGATTAACCAAACATGGTTTCAGAGTTGCAGCCAGTGCAGTCGTCCAAGGACTTCAAAAACACACTGTGTTCCCCAGTTTCTAGCAGTGGTATCTGACGTTATGTAAACATTGTTCAGGGCTGGTCTGCACAGGACACAAAATCGTAGCATAAAAAGTATTAAGTAAGTACATTGTAGTCTGAGACCATTCGAATTCTGTGTTATGGAAAATCTGAAAATTCGTTTTCCATGACATTTGAATGAATGTAGTCCTAAAAAATGCAGACATTGTTTTAATTATCTTTAGGCTTTTTATTTGTTATTATAATTCATGCACATAGCATGGACACAGGGAGTAGGGCTGCCGAAAACAAGGTAATATATAAAGTTCACATATGAAGAAAGCTTATCTTAATGGTAAAATTATAGTGTTTTCTCTTTCACACCAGCAAACACAGCTATATGTGTAGAACACAATTAAGAGTAGACATCAATTAATGAATTCTGCAATATAGTTGGAGAAGTTGGACACAATGCTATTTCTATTAGAGAAACAGGTGTCCTGTGTGTCCAAATTTGAGACCTCTATCACAGAGATTAATTAAGCTTAAGGTGCTGGATGTTGAAGAGTGGTGTTACTGTGTAACCCTCTACATTATGAGTGGTGTGTATGAACTACCAACACTTTATTATCCCAAATCCTCACATATTGTCACTTTGTCCGTGGACTCCCTCGTTTAAATGTCATGCTCTAGGTATCCGTCTGCATCTGCTGTTAGGGTTCTGGGTGGCCGCAACCAAAGCCAAGACGTCGACATTTATACATGGTGGGATTATGCTACACAAGCAGGTGGTTATGTTTAGGCAACAGAAGCACATGGTAACCAACACCAGGACGTCAACATTAGCAAATGCTTAGGATATGGCAAGAAAGCAGGGATGATTACGATACCATACGATACCATACCAGATGATACCATACAATACACTTTATTGTATGTTTAGGCAAAAGAGGCACTTGGGTAGGTTTAGAAAAAAAACAAACATCACATTCAGATGGGAAGCAAATAACAGACCATAAAACTTTGGGGTTTGTTGGATCCATCCATCACCTCTCCTATAGCGACCTTCCTGCCCCCTATATTACTTCATTACCAGCAATGTTTCATCCTGACGGTGTCCAGCAGCGTATAATGCGGATGTGACTGGTTCCATCCAGCTGCATTTTCAAAAGACGCTGCCAATCCGCATATTATGTTGCCGAAGGCAGGTGCCATCGGGCCATTCAGCGGTGTTTCACAACACTGACAATAATTGTGTCCGTTTTGCATTCTCAGTTGACATCCAGCAGTGTATTATACAGCTGTGAAAGTTGGCTTTTGGCATTGGGATCTTACACCAAAATATACGCAAAAGTGGCGGTATTTGACAACTTCGATATGAGAACAGGCTGTAACTGGACTGTAGACTGGACTCTCTTAAAAGTGACTCATAAATGGGTCCATCATGGTTTGAATGTGCACTGGCAGGCCTGCGTTGTACAAAGTAAGAGTGGACTGTTGTATGAAATGTCTGTATCATTACAGTGCTGCTACATTTTGATAAACAAACCTGTCGTCTGCATCCAGGCAGCCCATCACTGTTGCATGGTCTCACATATAAACAATCACACAATCACCTAAACAAACCAGCAGCGAAGTCTCATACACACACACACACACACACACACAAACACACACAGCAAAAAGCTGTGTAGCACAGCAGTGATTTCTTTCATTTCACAAACCAATTTTGCCTAGCACGTGCAACACGTGTCAAGTTAACATCCTGTGGCCTAAAGTGAGGACATCCCGATACGGCTAGTCAGTACTTTACTCTCAAAACCAAAGCACTAAGGATCACTTTCAAGTTGTCCCCTAACCCAATCATTCCCTAAACCACCATCAATGAGTCAACAAGCCACTTTGAGCCAATTACACGCTCACAATTGGCAGGGGCGAGGACTCCCTCCTGATTTAACCCATGTGTGATGTAATTGAAGCCAGTTACTCAGACACACTGAGCTCTGGTTAAGAGGATCTTAATCACATTCTGCCATTATGCCACTGCTTTTGGCCTCATAGTAGTCTTTCACAGATGTTTGGAAAACATGAGTGGCTTGTCACTGGAAGGCCACGGCTGTATCCATAGGGAGAAAACACGTGCACTTTTTCAAATAGGGGAATTGGTGTGGCACTTCTTATTAAATCATGTGTTAGGAACAGTAGGAAAGTATTAACCCTGACTGATTCAATGTATTTCTCCTTGTGCAGCAAGGGTTTGGAAACATTGATGGTGAATACTGGTTAGGCCTTGAAAACATCTACTGGCTGACCAACCAGGGCACCTACAAGCTACTAGTAACTCTGGAAGACTGGACCGGACGCAAGACCTTTGCAGAGTATGGCAGCTTCCGTGTCGAGTCTGAGGCAGAATCTTACCGGCTGCGATTGGGCCGATACCATGGCAACGCTGGAGACTCCCTTACCTGGCACAATGGCAAGCAGTTTACCACACTGGACAGAGACCATGATGTCTACGCAGGTGAGTGAACTACAGTGCAAGACAAGGCACTCACAACTGTTGGTGGGATTACACCAGCAAAAACTGCTGACATTTTGGTAACTGATGAATGCATCTCACACAGTATCACACCGTAAACACCACTCCTCTCACTGAATAAGGGCAAGTAAAACGTAACTGGCTGTATTGAGGGCTGAGTAACCCCCTCATGTACCTAAAATGCTGAGATGATACAACACTGTCCACTATCAGACTGCTGTTTCCTCTTTACCATATAAGGTAAATCCAGTTTTCATGTTTTCTGTTACCTCCTTAGTGCCTGCACCTGACATGGCCGGAGGCATTATGTTTTCAGGTTGTTCATCCCATTATTTTGAATATGATATCTCAAGAACACCCTGAGGAAATGTCATCAAATTTGGTGAAATGTCAGCTTGGACTGAGTGATAAACTGAGTAGATTTTGATGGTCATGGGTCAAAGGTCAAGGTCATTTTGTCCTCATCTGTCTCATAGTCTCACTATTGTATCACTTATTGTCAGAGGGCTAAACTCTTAATACAAGCATTCAAAGATTTTAAATTTGTTATGCAGAAGGTAGGTAGGTAGGTAAGTAGGTAAGTAAGCTTCTGAAGCAGATTTTTTCATATAATATAGAAGGTAGATTTATTCGTCATTTTTCTTAAACGTGGTTTAAGAAGAAATAATATACTTGCATTTGTAATATTACTGTTTATTCTTGCAATTTCTATCTTTCATTTGTGTATTAATTCAACAGTTTAGACATTGCAATGAGAAATGCAGCAGTTGCGCATTATTGGGTATGAAAATAATTGGGAGAGAGGCTGTGCTTTGAATCCCCATTCATTGTGAACAGAAGCCAAAAAAGCATGTTGTGCATGCACACTTGCATCCTGTTTTCCACAACATTAATGTGAAAGAGCAGAACTCTTGGGTTCCTTTTTACAAAAAAATGCTAGAAATGCTCTTTGTTACAAATGATAGAAACATCAAGATTCGACACTGGAAATGTGCACAGTTGGATTTGAACGAGACTACATCAGAGTCCACAGTAGCTAACGTAGGTCAACATCAATGCTATCATGGCGGCAACAGTGGACGTCTTTAGAACCAAAGCTTTAACCTGTTTGCATCAACACAAAGGGACAGAAAAGTGACTGGTACAAAAGAAAAGGTTGGCTGTACTGTAGCATTTGGATGCATTCAGAGATTTTCATTTGGCAAGCAAACTACCTGGGTAATGGCTGGCTAATTTCAGTGATCTGAATGTGATCTCCATGACTCAGTTTAGCACACTACCACCTCTAAATATGTATAACCTCTGCTCCAATATTTATTGTTATGCAGTTATCTGGTTTATATCAGTAGCTCAACATGTGCCCCAATATTGTAAATCTTGTGTATTATCATTTGTGAGCAATACACAAAAAAATAAACTATGAGTTTCCTCCCAGTGCTGATGCCTGTTTAGAGAAAGAAAAACGGATGGTCTGATGAAGAGCATTTAGCTCAAAATGTCACCTCGGTGATAATTCTATAAAATATTCATGGGAGCATATTCTAGACTAGACCTTGTTTATTCTTCTCTTGTATTGTCTTTTGTCCAGCACGTAGTCATCTGGATGTGCTCGCTTTTTTGTGAACTTTTAAAGAGGAACAAAACATGACAGTGGTGGACTTGAATCTGCAGTAGAGTCATACTAAACACGCACTGCATTCATGAGCTGACGTAAGTGCATGCTTCCTGCATTGGGCTTCACAGACATGTATATGTGCAGCCACAAGTCTCTGCATCTGTGTAACTGAGGCCGGCCAGCAGGATCCGAGGGATGCCTCTTGACATCTGAAACACTGCGGTTTGCATGCCCAATCACTTCCTTCCAAAACACACTGGCAATCAAATAACCAAGGTATTTATAAAGTAGGAATCAATGCTCATGATATACAACTTTTTAAGTTTCTTTTCCTGCTTTCTTCATTTCAAGCAGTCTTTCCATGCAGTGCTGTAGATTTGTTCAACATAAACTGATGCCAACAGTGCACACTCACACACGCTAAGCGGTGGAAAGGTTGCTGCACAAAACATGCTAAGAGCTTTACTGTCCTGGACCTAATGAACACACAACTAGATTTGCCACCATGCTTCCGCCCACCAGTCAAGTTGCAGTCACAGTTTACATCCATGTCAGTGAAAACATGGATGCTTTACACACATCTTCCCCCAGCAGCACAGAAGATCTCTACAATCAGCACAGTTACATATTAGTGTCACCAATTCAATATCTGACTAAATGTCTCCTCTTCTGTTCCTGAGATATGATGCTGAATAATAGTGTTTTTGTGGAACATTATGATCTTACAGTGAAGTTGACCTTTGACCTTTTGGATATAAAATGTTAGCACTTCTATCCTATCAGACATTTGTGTGAACCTTGTCATAATTAGCAAATTAATTCTTGAGTTATGGCCAAGTTTTGTCAGACTGACCTTGACTTTTGACCTTTGATGATCAAATTCTTATCAGTTCATTCTTGAGTCCAAGTGGACATTTGTGCAAAATTCGAGAAAACTCCATCAAGGTTTTCTTGAGATACTGCATTCACAAAAGAGAGATGGATGCAAGTACACAGTGACCTTGACCTATGACCACCAAATTCTAATTAGTTAATTGTTGAATCCAAGTGGACGTTTGTGCTAAATCTGTAGGAGTTCCCTCAGGGCGTTCCTGAGATATTAAGTTCACAGGAATAGGACTGACAGACAACCTGCAAAAAATAATGCCTTGGCTATCACAGGTGCGGAGGCATAAAAATGCAGAGACCCAGTGCAACGTCATTCGGAGGTAATCTGATCTGACTTTTGCCATCAGATTGGATCAAATCTTAATAATGGGTTGTTCAAAGCAAAAAAAAGTGATTCTGAGACCAGATTACATCATTTAGATCATTTACATCAGTTTGAAATTAATCTGGATGAAACATTTGGTACGTGTTGTTCAAAACTTTTTAAGTAAGACCAGATCCAGGTAATCCACATTATCCTGATCCCAGCAAAGGGCTGGATTCAGGATGGATTTCACAAACAAAATGCAATAAAACTTTAAAATTTGTCAAGCATATAAAGATTTACTTATATTTTGCAACTACTGTATTTTTTTTAACTACTGAAGTGTAAATAGATTAAGTAGACATTAGGCTACATATTGTGCCTTTCAGTAAGATAAAGGATATCATCGCCATGAAATAGTCCCCTACACAGCTGTCATTCTCAAACAAAAATTACTTTCTTTTAACTTTATCACTTGATATTAATTACATTAGCACAGTCCACTTAAAGATACCCTACACTTTCATCCTTTACACAGCTGGTAGTCTACACAGTGATATGTAGTCAAATTCAGAGCGCTGGTTATCTGGATTTGGTCATCTTGAATGTTTGTGGATTGTATAAAATGAATTCTCTGATCCTGGATAGCAAAGTATGGGATTTTCAAATCATTCTGATCTGTTTTTGAATGAGACAGTATCAACGCCAGAGTATCAGCTGGTCTGATTTGAGTCCTTGTGTCTGCAGGTAACTGTGCGCATTACCAGAAGGGAGGATGGTGGTATAATTCTTGTGCTCATTCCAACCTGAACGGTGTGTGGTACCGTGGTGGGCACTACCGCAGCCGTTATCAGGACGGGGTTTACTGGGCCGAGTTCAAAGGAGGAGCTTATTCTCTGAAGAAAGTGTCCATGATGATACGACCCAGTGCAAACACCTTCCACTAACACCTCATTCAGAACTAAACAGATATTACTGGACAAACATTTTCTTCATGGGATTTCCATTTCTTTATCAGAAAAAGCAGGAAACCTGCTTCATTTTTTTATATTGGTTTCTTTGTGTATATATATGCTCATGCCATGATGCGATAGGACCCATGCAGCATTTTGTTGTTTATTCATCCAATAGGTATAGATTTTGCTACTCTTTTTTTGGCTCATGATGTAACATTTCACACAAATCAACAAAGGCACACACAAACATACATTAAGTGGCTGTAATATTTGATATGTTCTGCTCGTTTTGGGCTTTATGTGATTTGCTGAAATGCACATCAATAAATACAATATAAAATTGAAAATAGGATGTCTTGATCTGTCACATGCAAAATGAAATCCACATTGCATTAATCATATATTGATGGAAATTAGTGACAATCAAAACTGACAGCTGGCGATAAACTGGTATTACAGACTGTTACTGGTGTTTGTATAACACATATTCTGTATATTTGTACAACCCAAATATGCCGAAAAAGTTTAAAAACTGTGTAAAACGGTACAATATAAACAGAAAGCAATGGTTGGCAATTGTTTTTAAAACCTGCATTTGAGCTGATTACAGTACAATGACAATGTAATTGTAGTGATGCATTTTATTGATTTTTTGCAAATATTCTGATATTGATGCCTTTACCACATTCCAAAAAAGTTGGGACAGGAACAACAAGAGACTGTGAAAGTTATGGAATACTCAAGAACACCCACAGCATTCCACATGTAAACATGTTTACTGCTAATAACTGTTATGATTGGGTATAAAGGGTCCTCTTCAAAAGGGTCAGTTGTTCATAGCAAGGATGGTCACTTTGTGAAAGCCTGCTTTGGAAAACAGTCCAACAGTTTGAGAACAACCTCTCTAAATGAATAAGCGCAAAGAATTTAAAGATTACACCATCTGCAACCCATAATACAATCAAAAGATTCAGAAAATCTGGAGAACTGTTTGCATGTAAGGAGCAAGGTTGACGACCGACACTGATTGCCTGTGACCTTTGATCCCTCAAACTGGTGTACGCTTAAAACCAACATGATTGTATAAAGGATTTTACTACATGGGCTCAGGAACACTTTGGAAAACCACTGACAGTAAACACAGTTCAGCTCTGTACTTTTTGAACTATTCTATAAAGTTACCTGCACCAAGGTAACACGATCCACCATATCTATTTAATATGGATAGTGTGAAATAGATTGTAGCCTTTAAATGCAAACAAGATTCACAAAACAATTCGCAGAAGGAATTCAAGGCAGGTTTTCCCAGTCAAAGCAGTTTCAGTATACTTTAACAGAAACCTAACAGTTCAGTGTGAACGACTCCGTTCGTCCCTCCACCACTTCCTGGTCTATTGCAAAGATCAGTTACTGTATTAGCGTGTAGATGCTACCATGTATTCTATGTATATATATGCTGTTTCATTAAGATTATTTTTTAAAGTCTGTATGTTATCACTCTTGCAATAAAGTATGTTTGACTCTGCTCCTGTTTTCAGTGAACTCATTTCAATCACTTCCATTCTTTCTTTCAATTATTTAATACCTGAGACACTACCTTCAACCATGCCATCACTGCAACACAGAATCAAAGCCCTCTTGCCTTTCACACCTAGAGACAAAAATCACGGTTCCAAGTAGCCAAAATGAGAGCTGAGAAAACCAGGAATGGTAAGACAGCAAAGCATTAATCAGTGACTTTACAAATGCAACCACTAATAAATGCATACACTCATGATGATGATGATGATGATGATGATGATGATGATGATGATGATGATGATAAATTATTTCTCAGATCAATTCAGCCAGTAATATTAATGACAACAAGCTGTGTTTTGGAATGTACAAGACTGATCAGATGAACGGGTCCACTTTATTTGGTGGTATCTCAGTTCTTATATGAGGAGCTTGTGAGTTAAGATTTGTTAGTTTATCTATTCGGTGCTAACTAATCACATTAAGTCATAGTAACTTCATCATTTGTTAATAATGAACAACATCAATTCATGATACATCCTGCATGAAGTCATTGTCATGAGTCACGTATTAGTTAAATATACATTAGTATATGAATTTTAGTCTTTTATGAAGAGTCAACAGTGACACAGTGTCACATATTAAAGAGATTGTATGTATCTGGACAGTAAAAACTGCTTTAGGTTGTTACTGTTTTTACTGTACTGTATGAAGTATCCTTGCCACAAAAATAGGATGACATGGGTGTACAATGATCCAGTCTGCAAATGATTGATTAACTAAGTTGATTATGCTTCTTAGCCTTTTAAGCTGTTTTTTTTTGTTTGTTTGTTTTTTAAAGGGAGGGGCAGGGTTGAATGATCTCACAATATTGTTCTGGGACTCTACCCAACTGAGCTTTATTCTGCTGAGGTGTTCTCACCTTTGAAACAGAATCTGCCCCCATATACTCAGAACATTCCCCTGGCTGCTCTCAGTGTCATCTACAACATCTTTCACCATTCACTGCCTATGGAGCAGCTCCTCACTTTACACTCAGTGCCATCACAAGTTTGAGTTTTAGCAATCTAGTGTTTAGATTTGGGAGAGTTGTTCATTTTTACTAATAGTTTTGAATTGTCTAAGACCATGGGAATAACATGTATGAATTTTGAAAATAGGTGTAGTTTCCCTTTCAAACTGCTGACTGGACTTCAGTGTAGTTGTGTCAGAAGTTTGAGGGGCTTGGAAAGCACTGACTTTGAGGACTGACCACAGGGTGTGATGAGATAAAACTGAGGCACAGATGGAGGACTCACCGAGGTAAGGAATACAGGGCACCATCTTCAGGGAGCGGATGTATTCTCTCATGCGGGTGTAGTTCTCTTCCTTTGATGTCAGATAGTTTAGCTTCTCAAATGCGGCCTTGTCTTTCCGACTGATCAGCTACAACAGAGAAGACAAATGACACATATTTGATAAGTCCTCCTCCTCAGCATATCACCTGAATTTGAACTATGGGAAACACACAAATATTATATCATGATATCTTACAGGAACCAAATTCAGGATGTCTGTGTTACAAAAGCGTTGGAGGCATAGCATTATTTCTCAAGAAAAGCACTCAATGTTTATGTCTGAAGAAACATATCTCAGTGGTTTTTCCCTCTCTGTGTTTGCTGTAGACTGTAGCAGGCAGCTAATGAGGCACTGCTCATGTACAGTGAGTTAGAGGAGGTCTGTATCTGATTCAGAGTACTTTGGCCAAATCTGGTTTTCTTACTTGCCAATTTGTGATTGAATACTTTCCTCAGGAACAAAGTGTTTCATAAAGATTGTTTTCATAAACTTTACAAAACAAAATAAATGAAAGGTGCTGCTGAGAGAATAAAAACTGTGTCCACACACAAACAAAACATATCAAACTTTTTTTGTTTTGAGATGAGACACCTGCTTTCAGGCTTAGTGAAAAACATGCCATGGTAAATAAAAAATAACACTAATGCAACTTCATAATGACAAGTGTAAAGACAGGTAGCTGTAGCAGAGGTCCAGGAATGATCAAAACTAACCCTTTGAAACCTGAAAAAACTGGCTTGATTAAAAGAAAAAAAAAACACAACATGGGAAGAAGCAATGGGTGATGAAAGAGGAAATGACCCAAAAATGATCAAGAAATTAAAATGAGTAAGAAAAGAAGTTAAGAAAAACAACAAGCAAACAAAAAACACAGGAATGACCTGCAAAAAGGGCTTAAAATCATAACTTTGTCACAGAATTTTAAATATGTAGTTATAAGTTATAAATATTGTTTTTCCATGGCTTCTTCCTTTTTCCTTAGGCATTTTCCATAGCTTTAACATCATTTTCTAAATCTACTAATTCCTTGCAATTTGTGGATCATTTCTCACCAAATCATGTTCCCCATGTTTTTGATAGAAATCACACCAATGTACTCAAGGTTCAAAGGGTTAAATATTTGTGAAAGCCATCTGAAAGCAGCAAAAGGAAAGAGATGTCGCTCGAGCTTTCTAAGAGTTAAACAATAAAAGGATGTTGTTTGAAAACATACTGGAGTCTGGGTTACCACCGCCCATCAGTTATAATACGTATACTCTATGACTATACATACAGTACGTTATTCTTCATGTTACCAGAAACACATCAAACACTGGTGACACATTGGAGGATAAAGCTCAGTAAGATGGTCGAACCACTCTCTGAGACATCCACAACTGCATTTCGCTTTGATAGCTTGTGGCATTGTAGATCCTGTTCCCAGATGATTAATTACCAAGATCCAAGCTCTGAGGCAGCAATTCTTGTAGGCAATCTTATTTGGGTTCTATATTTAACATTCTGTGATTTTAATTACTTCGTTTTATTTAAGGAGTGTGTGAGTGAGAGGAGGAGAGAGTGAAGGAGAGACTGAAGAGGTGAGGCTAGTTGCTGAAGAGTGAACAGTATTTTACCAGCAGTGAGATTTTTTTTTTCAGTTATACATATTTTTTCCTTTGTGTGAGTGTACCTTTGTACAATTCTGTCCATATCTTATCATATGAGCCATGTTGAATGCCATAGCAGCTAATCCTCAGTGTACAGCTCATCCTGAGCCAGGTCAGCTCATTTACTCCTCTGGCTGCACTGTTTGAGGATGGGATACAGTACTGTCCATCGCTCATTTATTTCTTTTGGAAATTGATCATTCATTCCATAATAAATTCTTTTTGTTGGAAATGTTTGAACTTTGCAGTGATGGGACGGGGTCTAGTTCTGATACGGACTCCACATCAGTGTATGCCGTGGAATGTTATTCGCTTACAGGCTCAGACTGGAAACCTCCAGTTTTGGTCGACAGATTCATGATCTATATACTGCTGCAGTTTAGGTCGTCCTGTGTCCTGTTTTTTCCTTTGGCATGGAGGGAGTCAGGTGGTTCCTCTATTGCGCATTGCTAGCATTTGCGACTGATATCACTGAATCATTCTAATTCCTCCACACTAATTGGTGTATGGTAATATCTTTTGTTGGAGGGATGAGATGCTCTGTAATGATCAAGTTATGATATGAAGTGGCAAGTGTTGAAACTCAGGAGGTTATTTCCAGCAGGCACTGGAGGTCACTGTGACTCTGCTGTAAACACTGCAGTCAATCCAAACTAACTCAATGTTGTCATAGAAAATGGGAAAAAGTGAGAATTAGACCCACTTACTCAGAGGCACACCTTGACCATCACTAGCTTGTTTAGTGTATAAACAGACAATTAGATTTACCTTCATTCAGTCTACACTTAGAGAATGAATGAGAGAGAGAATGGGAGAGAGAGCAAGAAAGGGAGAGTGAGAGAGGGAGAAAGAGAGTTTTTTTCTGGGAGTTATCGTTTCATCATGTCGGTTTCTATGCACTGATATAAAATGTCTCAGTCCATTGTCTAAACTCAAGTATTTGTCTCCACAAAAAGTGACAAAACTTTTTGAAAGTCTCTTGTACGGAGGTCATCCAGATGTTATCACATCCTGTTGTTCGTCTGTTATTTCAGTCGAGGCACATCTGCTGTCTGAGCTGGGGAGTGTCACATTTGGCAACTTTACGCAGGGGCGTCGCCAGGAATTCTGGGCTCCATGAAAACATATCTCATTGGGCCCCATCACCATGGCCTGAGCCAACCGTGCACAATTGTTATAACCACACCGCATTACCAAATGACCCATTAAAAGCAATAAATAACAATAAATTTGTTTTACACCCCTGAAAATTATGAATAAATAATCACAAGAGTTATTCTAACATTTCTTGAGAAAGATCTGATATTTATTTTTACAAACACAGAGACACATTTTAACATCACATCCTTGCTGTCAGTTTGAAGTAGACAGTTGACAACCACTAGAGGCCTGTATGTTTACCTGAACTCAAAATACCAAAAAAAAACCAACAATTTCCTAAATTTCACTGCCTTTACATAGCAATAATGAGCATATGTTTTTTTACCTGCCTACCATGCATAATATTGCCCTTCAGACTGCCCACCTCTTTAAACAAGATTATTTGAAGTCAAGTGACTTGCTGAACAACAAGGGCTTATTTGGTATTATCTAACCCTTCAAAGTGAAAAAACTCCAAAAACTAGTATACTCTCAATCAGATTCAGCCACACGTGATGCTATGACCCTAAAATTAGAATCATTCTCCTCAGTTCTTAGTTTACTCCTTTAACACTATGGAAATAATCTTTCTTGAAATTAAATACACCATGTTTGTAGAGCATTAGCATGCTTTCAAAGCTAGCGCGAAGTCAAGTTATATCATATGACTCTAGAGATTGTAATGAATCCATTGATATCATATATGTTAAGCTAGCTCACTGAGAAATTAGCTAAATATCACTCCAAAGTTGATTGACTTTACTGCAAGGTGATATTTAGAAATATAATGTCATATGAGATTGTACCTATGATGCTGACTAGTTTAGGATTTAAATACACTTTTCTATAAAACGCAAATTTAATCCAGGCTAGACTGCTGGCTGACTGCCTTGAATCTAAATTGCTGGTATTAGTTTAAACCATTCTTAAACTGCGTAAATTGTGCCCACCTTTCTTTTGAAAGAAAGTCGTTTAAAGTTGTTTTCCCTCAGCTTGCTTCCTTTGTTTCTCTTTTCTTTCTTTCCTTTTTTGATACCCTGACTTCACTTTGGGGGGGGGCATGGTGCTGTAACCTGCAACATCACTCACCTCACGCTTGACTGACTGCTAACAGGTCAATCCAGTCGACCGGCGCAGGGTGGACTTTATCCAGACAATTTTAGTTAACTTGCAGTTATAATTATATAAGAAAAAAAATGAAATGAAAAATTCATTTTTATTTCAGGCCCATTAAGGGCCCCCCTCCCCACTGGAGCCCTGGGTAGTCAGTCCCATTTTTCCCCCCACTACGACGCCCCTGACGGTTTGAAAAGTTAAAAAGTTATTTTAAATGTCCAGAGGAAGTCTGGACGGTGCCTATTTATAAGACCTCGTATTGACTTCTTCATGTCGATGAACAGATCTTCACTGATAACCTTCACCGTGAGGTTTACAGGCCAGACTTTCAGGGAGTGATGTTATAAAGTATCAGGGTGGTCTGCTACCATCTCAATGAAACTCTCTAAACTGCCATGTAATGTCTATGAAGAGCTGCAGCGGAAAGTTGAAAAGTTTAAAATTCGGCCTAAAGAGCCACTTTTTTTGGCCCCTTTTTTTTTTCCACTTACCGCCCAGGTTTTGCTGAGTCTGAAGATGGGAGCGCTTTGCAGAGCAGACACCACTGACACCAGAGAATGAAGGTTGTTCAACTCCAACAGTTTCTGAGAACAAACACAGATATTTTACAAACAGCTTGCAAAGTATAGTATTATCATACGTGTAACAAAAAAAACAGAAAACATATAAAAACATATCTATTATATCACATCTTTATGGCATCACCCAACTGAATAATACTATCTGACCTGTCAGAAGTCGGTTATCTGAGTTATGAAAAGATACTGTGCGACTTGTTCTTCTGTCTTGCTGCATATGTGTCTCAACGCCACATTTTCTTCACTGCCTCTTAGTCAAACTACTCTAAAGACTTTTGACAGATGCAAAAAATGAAAAATTTCAGAAAATTGAACCTGTTTCCAAAACTTTAATGACGGAAAAAGTTTTGGAGTCAGTGTGTAAAAATGCTTATTTTTAGACACGTGACAATTTGGGAAGAAAGAAATGGACTCAGTTTGCAAAGCACTTTAGCCAGGGGAGTTGTTTATAGTCATGGTAAGGTATATGAAGCATGCTACAGTAGTTTGCATAACGTCATGGTTCTATGTTTCCTTTCTATCTCTCACTCTGTCTTTACTAAATATTTTCATAGAGTTGATAAGACCTAAGCATTTGTTCAGTCATTTCAACTCACCTTTGCTATTTTGACAAAATGGCTCAGTATTTCTGCTCGGATTTTCAGCGTCTGGGCGGTCAGGATTTCTCTCACCAGCCAAAAGCTCACCTGAAACAACATACAAACAAACAACACACACACAATCAAGTCTGGGTGTAACTACAACTTCATCAGTTTAATATTGCACTTCAATAACCTTGTGCACTTGTTCAAGCGAAGCAGCAGCAGCTGAATCTCCTGAATTTAAGTCCTTCGTATGGGTAACCCTGGCGTCCATCAACTAACCTTGACGACATACTCTGGACATGATGTGTTTCCAGGCTGAGCAGACTTGTGAACAGTGTATGGTGTGTAAAATGAATGCCTTAAAGCCTTAATAGACACTACAATACAACAAATTACTATCTGCATATGTTTCATCATTACAATACATTATTAAAAAGCAAACTCAACAGATTTTACATGTTCTCATACATGTTTACATGTTGGAAGTACTACTGCATATCTGAAACTTGTTGTACAAAACCTTTAAGCCCTGTTTTCACTAAGCAGTCTGGTTCAGTTCAGTTCAGTTCAGTTCAGTACGCATTTTTTGGGGTATCTAGCACACTGATCTAGTACTAGGAGATGGAGCTCAAAACACTGTACACTGCAACAAAAAATATTTTCAATTTAGTTTTGGCCTTATCAACACTAGTTGATTTGACCATGTTTGTACACCTTGTGGGAGAGAAATACACATTTATATAAAAACACGGCCGCCATAAAAAAAAAAACCTCATCAAGGGTAGAGCTAAGCAGGAAATAGGCTACACGCACACGCTATAGCCGCCCTGAAGTCACCCATCAGTTGGTAGACTGTTTTAAAGCCTTGTGTCTGGAATTTTGGTTGCATTTTTGGACCCAAAAGTGACTATATTTGGATGCCACGGTTGAGCTAGCACTAATGCTAGCTGCTACACTGGTTAACACAGTGCATTTATAGCTATGGTTAACTGTGATAAAGCTAATGTTAATACTTATAAGCAAGAGTTGCTTAGGCAACCAAAATGTAAGTTTCATAAACTGAAAACACACTGAACAAGTTGCAGCTACAGCTATGCCTTCACTCTGTGAATCTGGTTTTACACTATAGTTACGTTACATAACCAGCATTGTCTCTATGGTAGCTCCTTGTCAATGGATAGCATCCACCTGTCACACGAAGCAGACAGGACCTTAATTAAGCATAACTTTAGTATTTTAACATTTTAACAGGTGAGTTACATAAAAATTTCACCTCTGTACAGCTGTGATGAGTGGGGACATCTAAGCCTAAAGCCGTTTCTTGTACAAGGCTGTAAACATGTTTATGGGTGCTTTAAGTTAAAGTCTATGAGGAATGACTCACTTTTGGAATCCAGCCCCAAATGGCCATTAAGGGAACTGCAGTTCTTGGCACTTGTGCATTAGCTTTACTTCTTAGTCTCTGAAGTGGCTGCTTGGCCATAACTAAAGTAGTCTTTCAGCATTTCTGAATAAACTCAGTGGATATATCCAGAAGGAAGTTCTGAATATACACACAAAGTTTTGTTCACATCTGACAAAGGGAAAACAAATGCAGGACTTTAAGTGTGCAATTTCTGAAATGTTGACTGCATTGTAATGACAAAAACAAGCGTGTGATTTGTCTCCCTCTTTCCCTCTTTAAAGGGTTTGAAACTGTACCCATTCAGTGCCACTTGCAGCTCTGATTTTGGGCAACTGAGCTGTTTCCTTCTCTTGGCCGAAAAAAGACCTGAACCTGCAATTGTTGCTTGCGGACTATTTTTGTTGTTTGGGTTTTTATATTCCTTTTTTTTTTTTTAAACAGAACTTTGAAAAAAAAGTTTATCATCATATATTTGTTATTTAAGGGAAAGAGACTGTTGCATAATTTAGAAGGATTTCACGTAAAATACTTGGAAGTTATTAAACAATTAAATATTAGCTTGAAAATCTTTGTAAGACGTACCTGGTTGAACCTGCGTGTGAACGCGACCACGTTCGGGGCCAAACTGTGTTTCTCTTTCCCATTCCAACCACAGCTGGCCAGCTCCTGCCAATCAAAAAATCACATTAAGCAACAGACTGAGGAAATATGTAACAATATTTCATACCATCATCAGTGTGGTGGCTGAGACCACAGAAAAAACATAAGTCAGTTGAGTTTTACCAAAAAGATGAATAATGACAACATCACACTGTTGGCATGGAATTACCGTTATTATACTATTTTTTAAAGCTAGATGTGAAACATTTTACACAGAAGCTCTGATAGAAAATGTCATTCCCTGAGTGGCTACTTTAAGTAACACAAGTTAGCAAAGGGCTATAAAATTAGAAAAACATACATGATGTATTTTTAAATCATCATAGTCAAACTATAAGTGCATGACAGGAAAGAAAAGACAAGAAATCAAGACAGTGTGTGATTCCATGCTGGGGGCTCTTTGAGGCTGTGCTTAATCACAGCTCACAATGACAGCTAACATGCTGATGTGAAACAGGTATCACGTTTATTATGTTCATTGTCTGTGTGATCAAAAACCAAAGTATTGGACAAATTAAGGTTTTAAAGTGATGAAGACGCTTGATGAAGAGTGAGAGGACTGTCAAAGTTTTTACAAATCCTCCTGACAGGGACATGCGTGTCTGTATAACATTTCATAACGATCCATCTTATAGCTGTTAGGACATTTCACCAAAAAAGACAAATGAGAACCACATGGTGGTGCTAGATGTAAGGTCGGGGGATCACTAACATCAGAAGGACTCTTCTTCTGGGGCCAATGAATGTTTGTTACTTTTTATAACAAATTTCAGAAATTTTCGAAGCAGAGACCCTTGGCCTGAATTTTGTCTTCTCTCTGACACATAAACTAGGGATGGATGATTTCAAACAGCAGGAATTAACAGCCATCCATCCACCACTGGAAATCCCTTCCTATTTACTCTCTGATAATTGATATTACAATGATACAATGATTTTTTCTTTGTATTTCCTCTAGTACTTTATCCAGTGTTTGTCAAGCCCTAATAAAGACATTAACAAAGAACATCCCGACCTGACAAGAAAGAATTCGAGAAATTCAAATTCTATTATAAACAAGAATTAACAATTTGCATTTTGGGCCAATCCCCTGCTGGACTCAAGTTTCAATGTAGAAAACAGATTAAAAGCAATATTTTGTTGACTGGCAGATTGTTTTGAGATGGAGTGTCAAAGTTTCATCTTCATACAAGTGACAACTTGAAGACGTTTTTCAACATTAATTTCACCTATTAATAGTATTATATTATGTATATTATTTTATATTAGTGTTATAGTGTTATCTGTGTCTCTCGAGGCTGCTTCAAAATCTGCTGTTCTTCAGCAAACCGGTGATGTCAGTCAGGCTGCACCTCTGCGTGTCCAGGGGGGATGTGCGCTACATGCACCCAAAAAATTCCTTATTGTTTCACAAAGCAGCTGTATGTCCACCAGCTACTATGCAACATGTGGCAGGAAGTGATTTTAGAATGAGTATATATTTACAAAAAAAAAAGTGTATTACTTTGAACATGAAATATCTTGTCTTTGTACTGTATTCAGCTGAATAAAGGTCTAATAAAGGTCTAAAAGGGTTTATAAATCATCAAATTCTGTTTTTATTGATGTTATACACCATCCCAGCTTTTTTCTTACACATCTCATCTGATACCGATGACTCCCAACAGTTTGAGATAGTTCAATATCAACACATCATTGTTGTCCTCCAAAGTTCCTCTTGAGAACTTTTGTTGCTTGGTAAGAATATTAAACACAGACACAACAAACTAAAAAATGAAAATTCTATTAACTGCCAGAACATCTCAAACTGTGCACCACGACTGGAGTCCTGCTCCTATAGATTAAAATGTGGTGTTGGAAGTTCAAAGTCAAAATGCTGCTCAGGAGACCAACCACATGACAACATGGCTCACTCTTACCTCTGGATGTATCGCTTTGAAGACCGGTGCATCCATCAGAGTGATTTGGCTCTGATAAAACAAGAAAGAAATCCATTACCCTTCAATATGCAGGAGATTAAGAAAAGCAACATATAAATAAAGTACATGCTTCAGCTGAACAACGCTGAAATAATAATTATGGGAAAATACATATATAGGGCCACTGGTCATAACTGTAAATGCTTAGGTGAAAATACCTGCTATAGATCAAAAATACTGTAAATGAACATAAACGCTTTGACTGAATGCTGATTTTGTTGAGAGCTGACAAACTACTTGAAGCAAATATGCAACAATAACGAAAATTAAAATATAAACAAACTGTTTCAGTTGAACACCTTCCAGCCAGTGGATACATTTCAATCAGAATAAAAAGTCACGTTTAACATGGATAATTTGGGGATGCTGGTAAATCTTATTGAATTTCTCTTCAAATGAATCTGATGAATTCTTACAGTATCTGTTGTCCACAGCTGTTTTATACTGAATTAGAAGTTTGACCTTTAGTTCATTTAATCTCTGCAGACATCTTCAGGTATTCAAAAAGTGCAGCAGCAGCAGCATGGTGACGTAAACCACACTGTTCACTGTTTTTATCTTCATTAAATCACTTGTTAAACACCAGGCTGCTACAACGTAAAGCCATCCACCCCCACACACAGCAGAAGGGTTGGTCAGTATGTAATATGACAGTATGTACTATTTCTTGAGATGTCACAAGTATATGGTATATGACTGCATAAGTGTGCGGCTCTAAACCTAATGTCTGACTAATGACTGAATAGTAATACATGATAGAGACCCAAAAAATGTTAATAAAATTAATATTATCACACCTAGCTTTCTTATTAACAGAGAAATACAACTGTACACCTTTTGAATTCAACTTTTTCTCAGTCACAGAACACTGATGAGGCTTAATTGTCTCATTCATTTATCATAAAACACCTTTCATTTACACTCCACATAAACAAAATAAAACTCACTCAAACTGTCTTGCTGGTAATCTAGTTAGTAAGTCCCCTGTTCTAAAAATCAACAGCTCCTGTTTGGTCCAAATAAATCCTTAATTCACTAACTCAAATATAAAAAAAACATGCTGTTATTCCCCACGCTCTCTCTCTGCCTGCTGGCCACCGGCTGTTTACAGTCCTGTAAATTCTCCTTCCACCACTAGGTGTCACTGTGTCTTTCAGCAGTTCCACCAGTAGAGACCAGAGACTGAGCTCTGGTGGTGCATGCTGTGCACTACATACAATGAGTTTAATAGAGATAGGATTTCCAGTATTTATTACGGTATTGAAAAACATACTTTCGGGATTTCCAAATACCCTGGTATACAGTGATACCTTGATACCTCCGAAGCCTAGCCTGAACTTAATATTCTCTTGTTGTTGCAGGAGACGTGGGATTATGGGGCTCTTAATCCAGTGCATCACAACATCCTTTTCAACTTTTTAGCAAAAATGTTCTATTCTTAAAGGCATTACAGTGTAAACAGTGCTGTCACATGAATTGTGAAACAGTTTTACAACTTCATATAAACTACATCAATCCAGTTTCATCAAGTGTCTTTCCACTTGCTGAGAATGTGCATTGCACGTCCCCCAGCCCAATTTGTGCTGTTGCGAAAACATTTTTTTTACATCCTCCAAAGCATACCTCTTAAATCATTGGCTTAGTTCAGACAAACTTTACAACTGTTTTTTTGTTTGTTTGTTTTGTTTTGTTTTTGTCATGGTCATCTGTTGGAAACATAGTTGATGAGGACTGAGCAGTAAATCTGTGAGTGAAAAGAGGCTAAAAAGAGTTGATGAACATTTGGTGTGTGATTAGGATCCTTTTAACAGTAGATTGATTCAGTGTTAACGTAACAAATATTGAGTTTAAAAAAAACAAGCGAGTCAGAGTTAAGAGCAGCATTGCCTATAATGTGTTTATTTCTTGGTTATCAATTTCTACCACTTCAGATTGACAGGAGTTCAAATCTTTGTGAGGGAATTTTATCTGAGAGGCAATATCTAGCTCCCTCTCATTGACATGTAGAAGCTTTGCTGAGTGAGGATTTTAATAGCAGGTAAGATCTGATCCTTCTTGTATGCTGCACAAATCCTGAGTGACATTTGAAAATACTCACAGCAAACTCCTCAGGTGTCACCTTCAGCACATCAAAGACGACTGCATCATAGCTCTTAGCATAGTCCACGCAAGGTCCATCCAGAGAGTCAGAGCTGCTGCTGGCCTGAGAGACAAACACACACACAAACACACATACTCACTGGAAGAACTGCTCTGCACCTCTGTAACCGGCTGTCAGGGAACACATGGAGAATATCATGAAACAGAGTCCGTCTACATAAAGTCAGCAAAATGTAGAGAGACACAGGTCAACTAATTTTAATCATTTATTCAGATAGCTAAATTATCTGATAAACAACCAGAATCTCAACAAATGCACATGCTGGCATGGATGGTTAGAATTAGACAACAAGGGTGCAGATGGTTATAATCAGCAGTGCTGCCCAAAACTGGTTCAAATGTTGGGGATATTTAGGCTTTGTTTCTGTAAAGTGGGAGGAAATGGAGGCATGTTGTCCATCTTTATATAAAGCCAATGGTTAGGACATTAAAGATCAAAGAATAATTACTGGTGATGATTTTCGTGACCTGTAGGCCTCTCTTCTTCTTTATTTGTGTCTGTGTCTGACAAACCATCAGTTCGGCCTAATTATTTACTTTGTTGTTGATAATATTTATTATATTTTTGTATTGTGGATTGATATTTAATATAACTTTTCTATCTTTACTGATTCCATGGCCTCATTACTAACTATTATTGTGATGGAACCATGTTGTTTTTGTGAGTACAGATTCCAGCTAATGGTTTTATGTTACTTCAGTGATCAAGACTCGTTAACATGATTGTCAACAATACAGGGTTCAAATGTTTAGGAAAACTCTGCTTTAGAAATATTTCATAAGGAAGGAATGCATTCAAAATATCTATTAGACCTTGAGCACCTTTGTTTTGGTGAGAAACGCTGACTGTAACAGAAATGTTGGTTGTTTATATGAAAACATCACAACATTTTAGAAGTCATATACAGACAGAAGAGGATAATGACAGTGACAGAGAGAAATTAGACACACAAATTAAAAGCCATATACAGTATGATCCAAAGTGAAACCATTTTAAGTATGGGTTTACACAAACAAAGACACTTAAAAATAACAATGACTTGCACCATGTGATTCACTGGGTTATTATACTGAATCAAAGACTCCGCCAAGTAAAAACAGATGCTTATTTCCTGGCATATTACTCATTCCACTTTATGATAATAATTTTCCCCTCGCTTGTTAATTTAATCTTGATGCAGTGTGCAAAAGTTGACTTTTTGTCCTTCCTGGGTTAATAAGGCTCAGCTCTGGCATTTTAATCAACAAAACCAATTCAAGAGGCCTTGTTATAAACCATAACTTGGAAAAAGAGAACAACAAGCATGCAAAAGACACATGCAACAGGCCTTATTCAGATGTTTTGGAAAGTGCTCCACAGGTGGAAAAATACTGCTTTTCTTTTATTTAACCCACTGTTGTCTTCAACTGCGGGTAAAATTTCCAGAAAAATTAGCATAAATATCCCATTTCTATTGATATTTGTGCTCCACCATATATATATATCAAATATATGTGTATACATATATATAGATAGATATTAAGATATAGATATACAAGGGCTGTCAATTAATTACATGCTCTGTGATTAATTAATCGCACACATCAAATTTTGCTGTGAAAGTATTTTCAAAAATTCCATTTACATTTATAAGCACAAATTCCACTTATTTATAAAGTCGTGCAGCTCCTGCACTGTAAACCAGCATGGTCCTGCAAATAATTCAAAATAAAATGCCTTGTGTCAACAACTGATGGGATTCTGTCAAGTCAGAGACATTGTCAGAGTAAGTCTGAAACAGAAATAGAGAAGTTTTGAGTAAAACAGACGTCTTTGTATTTCGTCATCTCACTGATTCTGACAGAGAGAGATGACAGGCAGCTGAGATGTGCCAGACAGGCCCTGCTCATGCAGATGTTGTGGATGCTCTAACCTGTCAATACGGGCATCTCTGCTAAATGCTTTGCATTGAAGTGATATTTCAGGCTTGAAGTACTCGGATAGTGACAAAATTCATGTTACAAAGCCACTGTGGCCTTCAGTAATGCAACAGGTCACGGCCCACCACAGCACGCAATTAATCAGCGTTAATTTTTTTAAGCATTATTTTTTGTGATTAACTAATCTAAAGTGAGCTGTTATTTTTGACAGCTCTAACACACACACACACACACACACACACACACATACGTGTGTGTGTGTGTGTGTGTGTGTGTGTGTGTGTGTGTGTGTGTGTGTGTGTGCAGCAATGAAAACTACAAAAGCTTGTTCTTACCTCTGAGGTGACTGAATTGATGCTGGTGCCATCTGAGAGCCCGTTCCTGCGATACATGCTCACAGAGGGGCTGGTGGGATGCACAGGTCAGGGCGACAGAGGCCTATAGCTGGGGGGCACACATAACCTCTCATCCATGCCTGGAGAGGGAAGACAAGTTTGTTTTCATTAGATTTTTCTTTAATGAGCTTTAAAAACAGAGAAACAGTAGTTAGTATGTAGTAATTTGCAGTTGTCTTTATTTTTTTAGATAATGTTGTAGTTCTCTTTTGCAGCATTTAATTGAACATATGCTTAAAGGCATTTATACAAAGTGCTGTGATGGAGTTTTTATTATTCTAAACGTTGACACTGAAATTGAATTTTTATTACAAAAGTTTATCTGCACCAGATATCTGTAACTGGTTTCTTTGATTATTAAAAATTGATATTAACCCTTAAAGAAACATAACAGCCAACCCATAGTTACCAAACCCTCTGATGGATTATTTGGACAATACTGCAGTGCAGGAAAGTACTAATGGCAAGAAAAGGGCAATTAACAAAGCAAGCCAGACAGCTCATCAGAATTATTTAAAGTGTAGGTCTTTCCCTTTTCACATTAAAAAAAAAAAAAAAAAAAGCCATGGTGTCACTGAGTGCCGTTTCCTACAAAAGCCTGGTGGAAACACAGTGAGCAATCTTACGAACCAACATGAGACAAAACTGAAACTATTTAATAATGACCACTTAAGCTTCACTTTCACTAGCTGTACACTGCAGCTGCATATGTGAGAGAGAGAGAGAGAAACACACTTCCAAAAAAATTTAACTATGGCCGCAAATGCTGATTTTGTGGTGGTGCACCACAAATAAATGAATGTGTGGAAACTCTGCAATGAATCCTACATTCTAGGGATGCACAATATTGGATTTTATGCCAATATCCGATATGCCGATATATAACAAATCTTTTGGCCAATAACTAATAACTGATCAATATATCCACTTTTTTCCCCACCTAATTTTAGTAATCATCAAGTCTCTTCTGTAGTGGAATTAACATCATAATCTGCAGACTCTTATCATGATGGCTCACTAGCAGATGGAGACATGAAATACACTGCTTTTCACTGCATGTAATATTCATTCATTGTGCAAAAAAGGAAAAAGCATGTTGACAAATTCCGATTAAAACAAATTCCATTTAAAATGATAGTTATAATGATAGTTAAAATGATAGTTCAGTATTCATACCGATGACGTGCCGATATTGTGCATCCCGATCATGTTCATTTTGGCAGGTCCATTTCGGCATGCTGTGAAGTACGCAGTCTGATGGCTGTATACATATAAATAGTGTAATGACCGGGCACTGGGTGGTTAGTTGGTTAAGCGTGCCCCATATTCAGAGGCTATGTTTCCTCACCACAGCGTCCCCGGGTTCAAGTCCAACTAGCGGCCCTTTGCTGCATGTTATCCCCACTCTCTCTCATCCCCATTTCCTGTCATCTCTAGCTGTCCTATCAAATAAAGGCCATAAAGCCCCACAAATAACGTTAGAAATACTGTGATGACACTCCTTGGTAAGCAGGCTAAATTCCATATATTAATATTCATGAGGTGCTTTGCACTGACTACTTATAGTTGGATGTGGGCGAGTAGAGGACAGAATATGGGCCTGATCCACATGGGGACAATGCTAAATTGATTGATTTTATTATCCACCTGAATGAAAATTTGTCTTTGGCTTCTCCAAAACATTAAATTACAGACAAAACCAAATCATTAGATACATCACACCATACAACAACAAACTAATTGTACTACGCATCCTACGCACTGTTTCATAAATGGGATTGCTGGACATTTTACAGTGTAACAATAAACTTGTCAGAGCTCTCTGGAGGACAAACTATAAGATGGTGACACTGTTTCTAAGTGACCTCTTATCTTGGTTGGCATTTCTGTTGAGACTAAGTTTGAACCCACCCTCACGTCATCCCTTGGTTTATGGACTACCGCTTTGAAGCCTTGAGTTTGGCAATTGGCCATCCAGTCATGGTAAAAAATAGTGTTTTAAAAGTGGTTCTGCAAATCCAAGGTTGCACTACCTAAATTAGTGAGTGCTAACGGTGACTGTGAAATGCAAATTGGGGCTTGTTGCTGTCAGTAAGCTATCCATAACAAAGTTTCCTGTGGGTCACCATTAATTAACCATCATAAAACAATATAAGTCTTGCTAATTGATGGCTTGTCGACATGTTCAGTCAAGAGCTAGCAGATCATTCATTCATTCGCCGTAACCACTTATCCTCTTAAGCCTCCTGCAGAGTTTAGCGCAGCCACACTGTGCAACATGGATCTTTATAAACTTTTATAAGTTTGATGTGTGCAGACTGTGCAATGACATCACCTACTGAATCGCAGGCTATGATCTACATCCATGACATTAATACGCATGAACAGAAGGTCGTCAGCGTGTGCACTAAACTGCTGTAGTGGTAGAGAAAAATGTAAACAAACAAATCAAGCCTTCACTGTAGCTGCATTTATTTGTATTGGGAAAAAAAATCTAGAGAAGAGGAGGAGAATGTGGACATGGTGATGGCTGGGGAATACGGCTAACTTGGCACGCCAGTTTTGCCATGAGAGCTCAAAGTAAGTGTTAGCATCTGTTTGCATTTAGTACTGTCGTGCTGGTCAGTGTGTCATTTCATGCTCCATTTCTATTGGTTGATAAGTAGATGTAGGTCTCAACAGCTGTCATACAGTGAGATTCTCATCTCAAATTTCTGACACTGTCAGATATTCATCCCAGGCTGTCTCTGATCGTACGACCGTGACAACAGCCGTCCTTGCACCTCTCTCACTGTGCAACATAGGACCACCGTTTTAGAGCCACTACCAAAGATATCGCCATGTTTCTGCCACGATGGTTATCTTTTATCTGAAACAGCCCAAAATCGCACAGTGAATACCAGGCTTAGGGGTCGCTGGGGACTGGGCCAATAAATTACCTGCTGAAAATTGAAAATTCATATTATTATGTATTAGCTCAGTAATTAAATTGTAACTGATAAAAGCGCTGATAACATAAAGCCAAACTGCTTCTAACTGACTTAAGAAGGGCAGCATCTACTCACCCTAATACAGCAGGTGGTGGCACATCTTTACAATAGGTTGGCGAGCCGGCAATAAACACAGAACAACACAACAACAATCGAGCACGCTGACTAGAGAGCCAAACATTTTGTCACCTGTGTAGACGTCCTCCATATTTCCTCATTACATCTATCCCATTTAACCCTCAGTTGAACAGAAACTACAACTTATGTACACTTCTTTTTAAAAAACAAAAGTGTGCAATTATCGGTTATCTTATCGGTATCGGCCACGAGAATCAGGTCATTATCAGTTATTGGTATCAGCTGAAAAAAGAAAAGCATAATAATCATGCATCCCTACTGGTATCTATGGTTTCTTGTTGTGGAATGTTTTAACTAGGGTTGATGAGGGCCAATTGTGCAGGACAAACCACAGCGAGGGCCATGAGCGCTCACCGACAGCCCAACATTGACAGACGGCCGACATCAGCTTGGTGTGTCAGGGTTTTAGGCCACTTCATGAGTAGCCTTCCTGTGCTGCTACAGATTTGCCCATAACACCAACAACAGAGTTGGAGAGCAATGGCAACATCCACATGAACAAAAGCATGTGATCATCTGCACATTAGGTATTGTGTACAGTGCACACACAGCTGAAAAATAGATCAAACATGTGCCATGCTGATCCCCTCAAGAATAATAAAGGTGTAATTAGTCCTACCCCAACAGGTCCAAGAAAACTTAGAGGGAAATTAGTTGTCAATCAAAAACAGTCTTTATTGAATAATGCTCAACAGATGACACCTGTATGAGTGTATTTTGTGTGTGCAGACTCCACTATCTCTACATGCAAGTCTATGTGCCAGGTAATCTAGGAAACACCACAGAAATTTAAGTTCCATCTCAAACATAAATCTTCCCTCACTTTGCTCACACTGGCTTCTGATGGAGGATTTAGATAAAACAGATGGTTCCGAATGCCAAATTGTAGATTAAACCGGTACAAAAACTCATTTTTTTATTTATTCCATCCTCTGTCAAAAATACTGAACAGTAATAAATCACTTGGACTCAGATTACCACAACCTGACTGTTTATTATCTGACTCGGTCACACTTGTTTTACTGTTTGACACCAGCATGTGTTGTAGTTTTACCATTTTTAACTGGTTTGATTTTATCTGTTTTTATTATGTGAAACTATTGTTTTTATACATTTATTGTTTGTGAAATTAATGAATTTAAGCACATAAATGCAAATGTTGGTAAGTATGATGTCTGTTTGTGTTTGTTTATGTGTTTATGTTGTATGATGCAGTGGCTTTGAGTCATAAACAAATTTACCCATGGGTCAATAAAGAATACCTTACGTTACCTTAAAACTACTGAACAAGATGTCAAAATTAGGGATGCACAATAATACCAGCATGTCATTGGTATCAGCAGCTTAAAGTTAAACACTGGAATCGCCAACATGCTGATTTCTGCCGATATCATATTCCGATATTTTTTTCATTGATAAAGTGAACATGTATACAAGATCAACCCTAAGTTTTGTTCTTATCTTGCTCAGTGAATGAATATTAAATACATTAAAAAGCACTGTATGACATGTCTCCATCTGCTGGTGGACCATACGATTAGAGTCTGCAGAAGATGATATTAATTCCACTACAGAAGAGACTTGATGATCAGTAAAATAAATTTTTGTACAAACATGCAACCACTGTCTTTGGAAAAGGGCCCACTGTCTATTTCATAGTACATGGTTATATGTTTTTGGGGTGGAGGATTTAATGCATTTACAGCACAGCCAGTAATGCACCTATCAGTATCCATGGTGACAGATGCTTCCTGCTTATAGTAAGAAAAAGAGTATCGCCCACAGTGTGCCTGTTTATTTATACCCTCCTCTTTTTAATAGAGCACCAGCAGCCTTTAACTACTGCACAGTGGCACCCTGTAGTGAAGCGCTGGTGGGGGGATAAGGTTTAGGACAAGGTCTGTTTGACATACATGAGCTTACATCAGCTTTAGGGCAAGAAAACCTCACATGGCAGCCTCTGGATTCAGTTCAGCTAAGGAATTAAGCAGGAGGGAATAACAGATGTATCCACTGTGGCCTTTTTCAAAGACTGCAGATTTTCAAATCTATCTGAAATCTCCATTATGATTTCAGATTTATCAGAATTAAAAGAACCATTAGTTGCAGTAAAGAGTCAAAAACTGTCTATTACCAGCTTATCCATTATTATCAGAGCTATCAGGTCATTATCAGCTTTGCAATTTTTAAGCAGAGTTGGTCCATTGCTGTTATAATACAGCACTTGGAGCAGGGATACTCTACTTGCTTTGCTTTGGGGCCACTTTTGCTAAATGACAGCAGGCCAAGGGCCAGTCACAGCAGCCCCATGTTGGACATTACTGGGATTTTATAATGTTTCTAGGATTTTAGGCCATGTCTGAGATTTGAGGCATATCTAGGATTTTGAGGCATTTTGAGGATTTCAGGATGTTTCGAGCATTCGGGGGCGTTTCTTGGATATAAGAACACTACTAGAATTTCTGGGATTTTAGCATGTTTCTAGGATTTTAAGATGTTTCTAGGATTTTAGCATGCTTCTAGATTTTAAGATGTTTCTTGGATTTTAGCATGCTTCTAGGATTTTAGGATGTTTCTAGGATTTTAGCACGCTTCTAGGATTTTAGGATGTTTCTAGGATTTTTGGACAGTTTAAGCAATTTAAGCACCTGTCTAGGATTGTAAAACATTTTTTAGATTTAAGGACATTTCCAGGATTTTAGGACATTTCTAGCATAATAAGACATCAGGGGCTTAGCTAGGACCTCTTTGATCCAAGCTAAGCCCGATTTTTTTTTTTTTTATGAACAAGCTTTATTCTCATGTTGTTTTATGCACCTTGACACCTTCAGTACAAAAAAAAATTACCAGTGTGAATCACTTTATTTTTGTTGTGATCTGAAAATGGTTGGGGGGAGCCGGATTTACCCTGTGGGCCTTAAATTCAGTATCACTGCACTACAGGGTGTGAGTGAGGGCTTACTGCTTGTGGCCCAATAAACGCTGGAGCCATTCCTACACCACACAGTCACATATATGCACACATACACACACACACACACACACACACACACACACAGATACACGTTATGACAGCCGAGATTGAAGTCCAGTGTCGCAGACAGACAGACAGATATCTCCGCGCCTCAACAACAAACGTGTCCATGAAGCACGGTGTGTGCGTGTGTGTGTGTGTGTGTGTGTGTGTGTGTGCGTGTGTGTGCCGTCACGACAGCAGCTCCGTGTGACACGGTGTTTAAAGCCCATCTGATCCCAGCTCAGCTCCACCAGGCCTGCTGCTGCTGCTGTTGCTGTGTATTTGTTGTGTGTGTGTTTGTGCGTGTGCGTGTGTGTGTGTGTGTGTGTGTGTCTGTGTCTGTGTGTGGGGGGGGGCTCACGCCTCTGCGGTGCCTACCTTTCCAGCAGGCACACTCCCTCCCTGCTCCCGCTCCTCCTGCTGCTCCTCCTGCTGTGTTACTGTAGACGACAGTCCGAGTCCACATTAAACCGAGTCGAGCCGCGGTGGTGGATTAAAGCCAGGCGGTGTTTTCCCAGCAGAGTCCAGGGTCCTGCTTTGAGTCGAACATGAAGCCAAGGTCGCAACGTTTGGTCCGCAGGCTCCACAAAGCGTGCGGGATACATTAGACGGAATCATACAGACATGGTTTAAACGTGCCAAATTATCTCGAGACGAAAAAAGAAGTGAAAATGAATAAATAGAGACAGCAGGAAGTGACAGGTAGGCGCACTGCTGTTGACAGCCAGGTGTACGGTCTAATCATCCGCGAGACTCCGCGGAGAGCTTCCGCCTCTAATGACAGCGGGCCAATCAGAGCGCGGCTCTCCACCAGCGTCCTTCAGACGCAGGTGCATCTGGGATGATGCCTTCACGAGCTTCCTGCAGGTTCGGACATCACGGGCTCTCTGTGTTGTGTGTTGTTCCTAACACGTTATCATTTATGATGCAAGCCCGTTTGAAAGCCTGCAGAAATTACATTTTTTAAAATCTAAATCCCGACTAGATTACTTTCCTCTGAGCATTTTATAGCTGCCTACTGTAAATTTTCTGCCCCTGAGTCTTACATACAAAGTGCTTTGCACAGTCTTTTGGGGGCTGGTACTCAAGTAAAAAAAATAAAAGAATGTAAAAAGGCCCCCACCCTTTCTCATGATTATTAACTAAATTGTACAGTTATACTACATAGGCTACACACACACATCATGTAGGCCCACTCAACCTAATTTATTTTTATTTATTCACTCATACTAATACTAATTTCTTGGTTAGGTGAATGTTTCTGCATCAAATTATGGTGGAAATGACTTAATGTATGAAAGGCAAAACATAAAATTCAGGCTGCAGGTGAAAAATCTAAATAAAAATATTAAGGAATATAATGCAGCAAGCTTGTGATACTCACAGTCTGCGTGCCAAATCTGGCCCCTGAGAGGATGCCGGATGCATCCATACATTTTAAATCCTAGAAATTTCCTGAAATCCAAGAAACATCCTAAAATCCTAGAAATGGCCCAAAATCCTTCATTCCTTCCTTCATTCATTCATTCATTCATTCATTCAATTATAGTCCGTAACCGCTTGTCCTCGCCATGGTCGCGGGGGGGCTAGAGCCAATCCCAGCTGCTAGAAGGCGGGGTACACCCAGGACAGACAACCTTTCACGCTCACAGCCACACCTGAGGGGAATTTAGAGTCACCAATCAACCTGACCTGCATGTCTTGGAATGTGGGAGAAAGCCGGAGACCCCGGAGAGAACCCATGCAGGCACAGAGAGAACATGCAAACTCCGAGCAGAAGGGCCCCCGCCCACGGACCGAACCCCGTTCCAATCCTAGAAACATACTAAAATCCGAGAAGCATTCTAAAATCCTTGAAAAGCCCCAGTCTAGAAACGTCCTCAAATCCTGAATACATCCTAAAATCCTTTAAAAAAAAAACAAAAAAAAAAACATACTTGAATCCTAAATATGTCATAAAATCATAGAAATGTCCTAACATCCATAAAACATCCTAAAGTCCTAGAAACACCCCAAAATTCTAGAAATGTTATAAAATCTTAGAAATGTTCTAACATGCAATAAACGTCTTAAAATTCTGTGGGGCTGCACAACTGGCCCCCGGTCCCTGTCTTCCTGTCATTTTGAAAACTTGGCCCCTAAGCAAACAAGATTTGTTTCCTGGCTGAGACTGTTGGGCATTTCACACAGTCATTCATTCATTTGTTCTACACATACCCTGCTATCAGGTAACAGGAGGGCTGGAGCAGATCAGACATTGGGTGAGAGGCAGGGTACACCTGGACAGCTTGGCAGACCATCACAGGGATGACACATAGAGAGACAACCATTCACATTTACAATCCATTGCCCTAGAATCTGTAAACAATGAAGTTTGTGTGTGAGAGATGACTGCTGTGATTTTATTTAATAGTTATGTACTAATACTTATTTCAAATCAACTTTAAATATTCTAAAAAAAATCTCAGAGAACAGACGTGTGCAGCAGCTGCAGCTCTGTTCTCCTCTGCTCTTTGCACTGCATGTTGGTGCAGCATCTAAACCACATGACAGGTTTCTTTAAATGAATTATCAGAGCTGCAGTGTGGGAGATGTAAACATTATTTTAGTTGAGTTTAGCTTTTAGTCATGTGGAAGGGTGGAAATCATGTGGTGTCTGTCTCCGCTTGCACCATGAAGCTGGTGAACCAGAATCTGACAGAACGATGGAGGAAGACGATATGATTTATGCCAGACTACTTTACTTTTTGGTAATCTCAGTGATGGGTTATTTCCTCAGTTAGGCTTGCTATATACATTGAGATGTTTTAATAGTAGTTAAACCCTTTGAAACCTGCAGTAACATTTCTTTTCTTGTGCTGCTTTCAGAGGTCTTTAAACTTTTGAATCTACAATAAATAAATGATTTAGTGCAATTTCTTTCAAAAACATCAGTTCTTTCAAAAAAGGCAATAAGCAACGTGGCATAAATGCTCCACAAATTGCAAGAAATTAGTAGATGTAGAATTTTTTATTTTCATAATTACATATGTAAAATTATGTTTCAAAATTATTACAAATTTTTGAGCACCTTTTTGAAGTTCATTTTTTTGTTTTTTTCTTAAATTTGTCTCTTTTTTGCATTTTTTTTTTTTATTATGTTTCAGGGAATTTTCTTTCTTTTGTTGCTCATTATTATCTTCCCATGTCTTTGAAAAAAATCAAGCCACTTTGCTCAGGTTTCAAATGGTTCACTTCAAACAGTGACAAACAATGTCAAGGCTAATGGCAAACACCATCATTACCAGGCTGCAGAGATCAGGGAGCTCAATTTGCGTGCATTACTGTGTTGGCTGTGACCGCTGACATATATAGATGTAAGATTCTATATCTATGGCTGTGGCAAGGGAAATCAGAGAGAAAAGGTGAGGGGCTCCAGCAGTTTGGCAAAATTAAAACTAATGCAACATGCTTTTAACCGAGCATTGATGCCATGAGCCAAACTAAAATATAAAATTAGAAATATAGAAAACAATGTCTTACAAAAATGGTGGTCAAGGTCAAAAGGGCAGTTGCTGGAGCACTAGCTGGGGTCTATCTGTGTATGTGCCGGCTGGTAATGACTGAATGTGGAGAATTTTAGGCTAGAATTCAGTTTTAACTGAATGGTGACTCTTTTGCCTGTAACATTACTAATTTCTTTTTGTACTGACCTGCTGCTTAGTATCAATTTGGTTTGTATCATTGATATAGCCATGGAGATATAGGGTGGGGGAGGTGGCTGGGTGCTGCAGTGTTTGTAACATAAAAATGTCTCCAGAAATGTCTCATAACCTTCATGTTCTGACAAAATGTTGGACACAAGTATGTATTATTTTTTTCTTTTCAGAGACCTCAGCAGCTTCATGAAGTCCTGAGCTTCCTCACTGACCACTAACTCCTCCCTGCTTTTAGAAAACTTTGCTTTTGTGGGAAAACACACTTTCCTTTCCTTTTTTCTGCTTTATGTCTTTTCCGCTTCATCTTTGTACTCTTGCAGACTTATCTTCCATCAGTCGATTACCAGTTTGCTCTCCAGGTTTCTGGTCCCATTTCTCTCTGTGATCACTGACCTTAGATCTTCTTTTATATATACTAGACAAATCACAATCAGAGAACCCAAACTGTAAACCTAAAGCAGGTTCAGTGCCTGTCCTCTCTGTCGAGCTGGCTGCCCCAGCTGGCTCATAGTGCAGATAAAACAGCACTCCAAGAGACCAGGGATCAAATTTTTACAAAAAGGGACATCAGGACTGGCAATTGCACGTGGTAATATCACCCAAAGATGTATAATGACATTGACTGTGGATAAACCAACGGAGAACAACAACAACAACAAATAATAGGAAAAACATCTTGCTTTTTATTAACAGAATAACAACAATATGTACACATCATTAATATATCAAGATCAATACAACAGAGATCACACTAACAAAAAAGATCTATTATGTAAAGTATAAAAATACAGCTGCTCAACATGAAACATTTTCCAACTTTTTTTTAATTAACAATTCAATAACTGAATTGAAGCAAACACAAAGGATCTGAACATGACCTTGTTACCTCTTTATGAAATCTGTAATCTGCCAGGACAAAGGATTTCTACATAGCACAAAATCACTGAACTTTTAGAACAGTTATATGTTTTGAACACATTAAATGCAGTCTCACAGCATGAGGACAGACTAGATGTTGCCTGCTTGTCCACTCTGCGCTGTGTTGTTACAGGTTGTCCACCCCGCGGATTCTCCTGGCCAGCTGGATGTCACGGGGGAACACGGTGACCCGCTTGGCGTGGATGGCGCACAGGTTGGCATCTGAGAATATCATAACGAGAAATGCCTCTGCAGCCTGGAAGGACGAGGGACACATCAATAATATACAGTGGTGTCATGTGTCATGTCATGAGTATTTGTACTTTATTGCAGTATTTAGGTATTTTTGGGGAGTGTTTGTACTTTACTTGAGATTTTACATTTCTGTGAAATTTTTACACTTTTACTTTTGAACATTTTTACTCCACTACATTTCCTAAATAAAATGTATACTTTTATTCTACCCCGAATTCTTAGTTATTTCCTATCAAACAGGGAAAGAAGAGAGGAAAGGAGAAGGGGATGCACTGATAGCTGAAGGAATGGGAGGTAAGAAAATACTAATAATTTGGTTCTTCAAATCCTTTAAATTGTAAAAAAGGCTGTGTTTTTCTTCAAGAGTAATATATGCTCCATTTTAAAGTTTGTGTGTGTTACGAAGAAATAAACTTCATAATGCTCAGAATTCTGACCACTTGCTTCTTTATTATCAGTATTTACTTGTACTTTTACTTTAAATACTTAATTACATTTGATATGATAACATTTCTTTTAAAACTTCTGTACAGTAAATATCAGATACTTTTAGCCTTTTACTCAAATCAGAGTCTAATAGGTGACTAACTTCTACCAAAGTCATCTTCTGGTAAAAAGAGGCTTTCAGATGCTTTGTCCGCCACCGATAATAATTTAAGGTCTAAATTAATTTAGAAAAGAGAGAATTGTTGTATTATGTACTGTCACATGGATCTTGTTAGTGTTTTGGGATTATATTTATTAGTTTCACGATTACAGTTATTGGGAGAGTTGGGTCACATTGATGTGGATGTGACATTCATAATCTATATGAGTACCTGCCTATCACCTGTGTCAGTTGATAGGAGAGAGGGTGAAGTGGGTCATTGGATTATTTGTTGACCGTACTTTTCCTTTGATGTCTGTGATTAGTTTGTGCATGTTATAATAGTTAATTCCTTTCCATTAATATTTTTTTTGCATGTAATTTTTGGATCTCAGTGAATCTTTGGTTGGCGGGTCATACCAGGCCCAGCCTCAGCCTCTCAGCAACTTTTAGTTTGTTTCCTGTAGTCTCTACTTTGTGTATATTTTATTTTTTGAAACTGTTGTATGATGGTTAAACAATGTACTTTATCTGACGATCTCATTTAAACAGAGCTTAAAGCAAGGAGGGGGATCAGGGGTTGGGAGAAAGAATGGAGGGGTCACAAAATTGCAAATGTGTTTAAGTAACTCACACAATCCCCTTTTAAAAAATGGAATCATCCCTTTAATATTAAAAAACATGCCTCTTACTCACTGATCTGAACTGTAGTGATAAAGCATCATTGGCCCTTATTTTGCATTTATTTATTTATTGACACCTTCACTCACACATTTACATGAATGGTTAATGAACTGTTTAATCTAGAAACATAAAGACACTAAAATAAACAAGGTTATTTTAAGGGGGAACAACAAACCTGTTTTTAATTCTATGTCTTATCTAGCCTATGTATTGGTTTTAAACTCATATATTCATAAAATAAACCTATGCCAAAAATAACCCTAATGCTTATCAAAGACAATTCATTTATTCTTCATTCTTCTTCATTAGCGTCTATGTGGTGCATATGCAGCTTGGCTGTCAGTGGACTTTTCAGTGCTTACTGCACAATCGCTGGTGCCAGTTGCTGAAAATATGACCCAGCTAGCTGTCGGTTACAAACCAGGTGGAAGTGTTTGACAGATGTGGCACACAGAACCCAACCCATTTCAGAAATACAGCACCAAATCTAATCATTTCTAAATGTGAATCCCGACATTAACTTGAAAGGTCCAAATAGCAGAAGAATGCCTTATTGCCTAATATTATTCATTATTTACTCAGTCGGAAAACTCTTTCCCAGATCAATATCTAAACAGCCTGTGCAGGAGGGGGGGTTGTGTCCTCACAATGTTTTTATTCCATTGTTCCCACTTTTCTTGTGCTGCATTCAGACGCCTATTACAAGTATTTCAACCTTTGATCCCTAAGCAAATTGATGTGATTTATTTCAAAAACATGGAAAAAGGCAATGAGCAACATTGCAAGAAATGTCTTGCAAACTGCAAGAAATTTGTAGATTTTGGAAAATTATTTTTACAAAAGCTAAGGAAAAATGTCCTGAGAAATGCATATTCATAACAACAAATGGTAAGTGGACTGCACCTGTACAGCTCCTTTCAAGTTTTTTTGACCACTCAAAGTGCTTTCACACTACATGTCACATTCACCCATTCACACACTGGTGGCTGAGGCTACTGTACATGGTGCACCCTGCTACTCAGTATCCATTCATTCACACTCATACTCCAATGACGCAGCATCGAGAACAATTTGGGGTTCAGTATCCTGCCCAAGAAAACTTCGACATGTTGCCTGGAGGAGCCGGGGATTGAACTGCTGACTTTAGAGACTTTAGAGAGTTAGAGACGACCCCTCTGAGCCACAGCCGCCCCAACAATAGAACTGTTTTAATTTTTAAAGCATTTTTTCCAGGTATTTTTCTTTTATTTTTATTTTTGTTTTGGTTTTTTTTACTTTCCCATTTTTGTTGGGGTTTCTTTATTGTGTTTGTTTTTTCTAATTTTTCTGTACTGATGTCTTGGTCACCTCTTCTCAAATTACTCATGTTTTTATATGAAGTCAAGTCAAATTGCCTAAATTTCAAAGGGTTAAAGTGTAGAGGTCTTACCAAACAACACAATATGCTCCAAACAGGCACCACAATTCATACTTTAATCCTTGAGTGAAATCTTAATGGTGTCTGAGGTATTCTGAGGATGCTTCCTAAACATCAACACTCCATGTATGCACTGAATCATTCAGAAAAATGACTGTTAGCATGGTGGTGGAGACAGCTGCTTACCTCCTGCAGGGCCAGAAGAGCGTAGACCTGCCATCTGAGAGATTCTCTGGAAAAACTCTCACACACCTCACGGACCTGAAACAAGACAAGAAAGTCAGAGTTAATCAACCAAGGCTGCAGTTACACAGATAAGAGGAAAACACATAGCAGCTGAAAATTATGCTTTTTCAGACACTGCGTGCATGCTTAAACCATATGACTGGAGACGTGATGAAAACAGGTTAGTAAACAGCAGAAAACAGTGTAGAAGCAAATGGAACTGTTACAGTGGTGACTTCTCTTTCACATCTCTTACTTATTCCATCTCTCTTTCAAATTTAACTTGCAGACTTATTCAGATCAATGTTTGAGCACTGCAAGGGTGAAGACAGACAGTATTTTATGACATCCCATCTTTGCATCTCACAGATTAAGGGGCTTAAATTAGCAAATGCAGTGTTGTGTTTCCATCGATGCCGATCCAATCCGGAGCCGATAAATACCCAGGTCTACTGTCTGTCTGTACTCTTTTTTAAATTATTAAAATTATTTTTGGCTTTTATTGCTTTTAATGGACACGACAGCTTAAGCGTGGAGGGGGGGGGGCTTTTGTATGTACATCTGGCTTTTGTATGTACCTTCCCATTACATACAAAAGCCAGATGTTAGCAGGTGTTAGTGGGCTTCTGTCTAGTGGAAAAGGGGCTTGATGCTTACACCTCTTCACACAAGAAGAGAAACTTGGTGCAGCTGCCATACTTTTCTCGTGGTTTACTGTTGTTTGACTCACCAGGCGGGAGAAGGGTCCCTTCCTGAGCAGAAGATCGGTGCTCTTCTGGAACTTGCGGATCTCCATTAAGGCTTTAGTCCCTGGACGAAACCTTCTCTTCTTGGGAGATGCGGGGGGCGGCTCTGGAAACAGATACAAAGTATTTTACTGTGATGGCAGGACAGGTAGGCTATTCTCTACACTACTTCACAAAGGTTGGATAAAAAATAAGAATTTTATCTGCTGGTGTACTGACATGTTTTAAGTACTTGTTTAGCTAACTGACCTGCCTTTTTTTCAAACTTTTACCAGAAGCAGTGATTTATTTTTGTAACAGGAGTATAATCATTAGTTTGAATGCCAGGCCAGCTAGATAAGTCACTCTCACTTGAAACCCTACTCCGTCTTGGAGACTTGGGTGTTGAACCGGAGGTTCCTGGGCTAGGCAACGGGGGCCGACGTTTGGGGATTTTGCCCTTGCGGCGGCTGGCAGATGAATCATCGTGACGCATCCCCTCCAACACACAGGTCAGGACCAAAAGAGAAAAATACTGCAGCTGAGGTCAAGCTGTAAAAGACAGAGGACATGACATACTTTATCAATCAAATAATAAGCCCACAGGTCATCTCTTCATAGGAGCTGGAGAGGAGGGGCGGCTGTGGCTCAGAGGTAGAGAGGGTTGTCCACTAATCTGATGATCAATGGTTTGATCCTTGGCTCCTCCAGTGAACATGTAAAAGTATCCTTGGGCAAGATACTGAATCCCAAATTGCTCCTGATGCTGCGCCATGGATGTGTGAGTGTGTATGTTTGGTTACTGAGTTGCAGGTGGCATCTTGTGCGGTAGCCTCTGCCAGTGGTGTGTGAATATGTGTGAATGGGTGAATGTGACATGTTGTGTAAAAGCACTTTGAGTGGATGGAAAACCAGAAAAGCCTTACACAAGTGTAGCTCCATGAACTTTTTATTCATTATTTTTTTCCATTTGCTGGTTTTACCTAAAAAATACAGATTACAATGATGTTTTAAACTACAGGGTCTCTTCTAGGTACGGCTGTACTTCAATCATGCCTCTCCATAGGGAGGTCAGACGTCATGTTAACCACCGCACAGGGACCTTGAGGCTCCAGAGTCTTGTTCAGTAGCACTGCATAAAATAGGACCAATCAGCCTAGAAACCTGCCAAGGGACTACAGGTGTATATTAGCTGTCCTGCTAACTCCAGCATATTTACATTTGTATTTTATACTTGTTCATTAATATGCTGTGTCCCTTTTAAATAAATTAATTAAATAAATAAGACATGATTTGATGTCAGTATATATATTCATAAATGGGCAAGCTATTGAAATTACAACCTGAAAATGTGCATTGTTAAGCCATAACTGATAATGATGTTAGGTTTTTTAAAAAAAAAAAAACAAACAAAAAAAAACCCAAAAAACTACAAGCTGTGGAAATTGTGACAAAATGTCCATTACATGTGAGTGGTCATGGGGTAATACCGATATATTCAAAAAAGGAGCAAGCTGTTAAAATGTAACCCTTGAAACACTTATAGTTGGGTGACAGGAAATGATAATGATGTTACAGGATTTGTGAAGGACTTCTTCACAGTCTAAGTTTTGATATGGCGCTATAGACACATGACAAGTTGTTTGAAATCCATGTGTTTAGAAAAAAGCAAGCTATCGAAATTGCAACTTTGAAATGTAACATTAAATAATAAGAAAGTTGTCATTCATAATCATAATTTGGTAAGTTTAAGTTAAGTTTTTTGCTTGTTTCTTTTACAAACACAGATGTGAAATGTGTAAAAGCTACCACTCTCTTTACCCCTTTGAAACCTGGTTTGACTTCTTTCAAATACGAGGAAAAGAGGCAGTGAGTGACTTGACAACACATGATCCAAAAATAGCAAGAAATTAGTAAAAAGTTACAAGAAAATGACCTGAAAATAAGCAAAAGATAAAAGCAACAAAACAAAAACAAGCAAGAAAATGACCAGAAAAGAGCAGAAATATAAACAGAATGTCTTTGTCTTTAAACAGAAGACTAAACCGATATTAAACACAATTTTCTTGACATTTTCGTGTTGTTTTGATAATTTTATAATAATCGTCACCCCTTTATAAAACATATTTTTCAGGTCATTTTCTCAGTCACTTTTTATTAATTTATTGCAATTTGTGAGGCATTTGGTCAGGCAAGTTGGTCCTTGCCTTTACCCAACTGTGTTCACAATAAATCAAGCCAATTTGCTCCGGGTTAAAAGCTTATGAAAGGCGTCTGAAGGCATCACAAAAAAGTGACGTTGACCCAGGTTTTAAAGTGGTGCTGGTGCTTTGAGATTGCTATGTTTAAAAACATTGTTTTTAAGTTATTTAATATTGAAATGGGTCCTATTGCCCCTCTACGACAGTTCCTAACTACTCCTCCAGCTCCAAGTGAGTTGGAGGACATTCCGTTCATTGAGCTCTCAGCTGTATCGTCCTCTTTGATTATTTACAGTTAAACGAACATGTGAAACATCTGCTTAAATCAGCTCTCCAACATATCCCAAAACTAGCAGAGGCTTTGACACAGAGTTAGTAATCGTAACAGCCCCGAAAAATCGGCTAATATTGAATATTGAACTAACGTTACCCTAGTCCCTAATGTTAATGTAAAGTCTGTGTGACCGAGTCTCAATGTAAGTTAACGTACAGCGCAACCGTTACTTTAAAGTCAAGCATAATGCAATGTATTTTCCAGGACATAACGGCTGCATAACGTCACTAACGCTACCACCACGCTTTAAGTTAACTTATTAAAGGGACTTTGAAGCTAATGCTAAGTTTGCTGTATTTAATCAGTGTTTTTACGTTTACTGCGTCATATTAACCCGCTCTTTTTACAACGTTGCAAACTCAAAGAAGTAACTGTAAACGTACCTGTGAAACTGAATCAGTGTTTCATAAAATTATGGAAACCGAAGAGGCTAACTCGCGGCGAACATTCAACAACATTAACATCAACATGCAACTGAAATTCAAAAGACCTCCTCACCGGATCACCCAATCAGCTTCTTGTCCTTCTTCTTCTTCTTCGACTTATTACGGTAAGTGGCAGCGATAAGGCGCATTACCGCCACCTACCGCTAGTTAGTGTCGAGTGTGGACCAGAGTAAACCCTTTGAAACCTTAGGGCAGAGGGCAACGAGCAACTTAACAAGACATTGCCTTAAAAAATGAGCAAAACATTAGTAAAAGGGTTTCAAGAAAATACCCTGCAAAAAAAACCTAGAAAAGTGCTGAAAAAAACTATTCTATACTACTACTAATGTTATTGTAATGATATAATTGTTATAAATATAGTTAAGTTTTCTGGATTTTTTCCCCTATTTTTGGATAATTTTCTAATAATTCTCCTTTTTTGAAACTATTTTTGGGTCATTTTCTTGTCACATTTTAATAATTTCTTGCAAGTTGTGAGACATTTCTTGTCAAGTTGGATATAGCTTTTTCCCTCATGTTATGGAAAAAATTCAAACCGATTTGTTTAGATTTGAAAGGGTCAAATAGCTTGTGAAAGGCGTCTCAACACAGAACAAGAAAATTGATGTCGATCCAGGTGTTAAAGGGTTACTATTGTGGTGCTTTATGTTGTATTGTGGAATGCTTTTGACTATCTGTGTGTATGCTTGGGTTTTTTTCTCTTTGTTCTTTGGCGTGGCATCCTGGTGCTGGAGCTCAGGGCACACTTCCTTACCTGCATCTCATCAACAATCACCTCCTACAGCTTAAATACTCCAGCTTCACTCCTCTCCGATGCCAGATTGTTGTCCACTTTACCAGTGGTAGATTGGCTGTCTCTCTTGAGATTATGTTTTATGCTTATTGATATTTTTTTGGATTCTGACTTTTTTTTCTCATTGTGCCTCTTTTTCACCAGCCATCTCTGCCTACACGATCCCTGGCTCCCTCCCCCCAACTTCCATTCTCTTCCTCACCCGTTTACAATCATTAAAGCCCTGTTGATTGTTCCTCCAACCTGTCTGTGTGTTTGCTCCGAGGTCCTCCCTCTTCCTCGGTTCCGAGAACCGTAACAACTATTTGACCAAAACAAGCAAACAAACAAAAATGAATGAATTCTTTCAACCAGCCAAGTTTCTTTCAAATATTGGGACAATCTTGCTTAACCCATTTCAGATACATTTTTTAAACAGAGTTCTTGCACTACCAGCTTCCAAACTTCCCTCTTTAATTTTTCTCACTCTCATCAATACTTTTGGGAGAGCAAGACCTATGGCCTATGACTATCTATGTGTTCCACTCATGCCTCTGCTTGACAGTGCTCACATGATCCTGAAGTATCCCTCACTCAACCTTGTTAAAATGCTCTCCTCTTTAGTGCATCTTTTTACTCTTCTCACTGTGCTCACTTCTCACAGTCCTGCACACAGGAGTCGTCCTGTGTCTTCAGCATCTTGATAGTGCTGACACTCTTAAATGAGGTTTCTTGAGGGACTATTCCTTTTGCCTCAACTTTACTGTGTGATATGTCTATAATCTCCTCCTGTTTCAGTCTTTACTGTGGAAGAATCCAATTTCATTACCTTTAATCCCCCTATGAGCTGGAAACGTATACATGATAAAAGTATTCATATTTCTATTAAATCTGCACAAGGTTTCATAAATTTTACTAATGATGTCCTGCCTACTGCCAGATGTAAACAACTGTAATGACACCAATGCTGAACATGAGTTTATACAAAGAACAACCTTTTTATCTGTGTGTACACTCGGTAGCCTCTGTGTGTGTGCGCCATGTGGGCAGCCTCTGTGTGTGTGCCATGTTGCCAGCTTCTGTAACTCCACACCGGCCGATGTGTGTGTACACTCGGGCAGCCTCTGTGTGTGTGCCATGTGGACAGCCCCAGTGTGTACATTCGGGCAACCTTTGTGTGTGTGCGCCTTGTGGACAGCCTCTGTGTGTACAGTCAGGCAGCCTCTTTGTGTGTGTATTCAAGGCCATGTCCTGACAATGTAGCTTGCTTATCTTTTTCTCATCAATAGAAATGCTGCTGACAGGACAAAATAATGGGGTCAGGGAGGAGGCCAGGCAGAGATTTGGAAAAGTATCTAAAACTCCAGTTTGGACCAGATACTTTATGTATATGCTGTTTGAGAATCCTCCCTTAATGACCATCTTTTAATTTTTGGAGAAGATTTAAATTGTCTAATGGATCTGGTCTTAAACTGATCAAATCCTCGTACATTTGTTCAATCCTCCATATCTAAAGTAGTCTCAGATTTCATGGCTTACAATGGATATGTTGACCCCTGGAGATTTTACATCCCACAAGGAGAAGAATTTTCCTTTTTCTCACATGTACACTAGTCATTCTCTCATATAGATTATTTTTTTATAGACAGCACATATGTTTCTAAAGTAACCTCCACTAAATATCATACAATAGTTATGTCTGATCATGCATCCCTAAGTATGGATATTCAACTTAAGATTTGTTCAAGGTACTTATCACCCTGGAGGCTTAATCCCACATTGTTAACTGACAATAAATTTATTGAATTTATTTTAGCCTCAATAGACAATTTTATAGTGATCAACCAGCCAAGTTGTACAACATTTTTGTTACTCTGGGAAACACTTAAGGCATATCTAAGGGGGCAAATTATTTCGTATTCTGCCAATTCTAATAAAATGCATAAAACTAAAATTGAAAATCTTACCTCAAACATACTTATATATATATAGATCAGCAATACGTTTTAACCCCATCTCCTGATCTACTTAAATGCAGATTGGAGCTACAGAACTTGATCTTATTACTACCAGTGAAGCAGAATGGCTCCTGCTGCGGTCTCGCACTTTGTATTACGGACATAGAGATAAGGCAAACAAGCTCCTAGCTCATCAGTTGAAGCGGCAAGCAGCATCTCACATCATCCCACAGATGTAATGCCCCTCAGGTTAGTGATCCCAAAGAAATGAATGATATATTTAAGGCCTTTTATTCATCAATTTACTGTTCAGAATATCCATCTGATAATAACAATATGCCTCATTCTTGAAAATCTGAAAACTCCCTCTTTACATCCCAGCGCTACTGAGCAAAAGGATTCCCCATTAAAATGAGAAGAAATACTATCAGCAATAAAGTCTTTTATGTTGCAGAACAAAACATCTAAATATATTTAGCCTGTGTTAACCATAGACCTTATTTGGGGCATTTTACCAAAAACCCATTGAAAAAACCCATAGACTTTAAGACGAGGGAACCGGGAGTGCTAAGAGGTTAACGGACTTCCGTGTTTTGGGACTCATTACTTCACCACTCTGTAGTGCACTCTTGTTAAGTCTAAAGTGCAGCGTGAAGCTGGATGGACACAGAGGGATGGTAATTGGAAGTCTGTTTCAAAAGGTAGAATTTTTACCACAATAGTATCTGTTTAGAAATGTAGTTCAAAAATATAATAATACTAATTGTAGTGACTTATTCAAAATAAAAAAGTCACTCGGTTGCTTGTTGGCATTTGTTTGACGCGTGAATGAAAATGAAATGTCCAATGTGTTCCAAAAATAATGTGGATTTATTTTCTCCAGTTAACAACAAACGTAATGTAAATGTAACAACAAAAAATAAAGTGGGCCAAACATCCACTTAGTTTCCGATATAGTCAGATTTTACCACAAAAACTCCAAAATTTCTCTCATTTGCGGTCTAAAACTGTTTGCTCCTACCCCCAAGCAACACCTGAGTCCATTCATTCACTGATTAAATAAACTCTGACCCAAGGACAGGCAGCCAACAGGCAACACCACGCCCCCAAGTGGTGGTCGAAAGGTAAACAAAGAAAAACAACAAAAACATGAAGAAAATCAAACCATAAACAAAATGGCTCTTACACTAATAATGTAGAAGTAATTTTCCAGTAAGACAAATCATTCAAACATCAAGCTTTGGATAAGTTTCAAGGTCTGAGTTGGGTTGTAGTGAATTAGAGAGGTAATAGTTGCCAACAGAATTTTAACAATTCCTCTGATCATTTGAACATAAAATAGTGTTGTTTATTTGACATGCTGTGCTGCTGTGTGAATTTATTCAAAGATTAATTATAACTAGAATTACTGCCACGCATCTATATGCCTCCACGCAGCAGACAACAACAGTTTACATCCATGTGTATGAACCCCTGATCAGCTCATTAAGTCCAAGTGAATGTTTGACTCTGCCGAACCACCAGACTACAGAACAGCTTCTTTCCCCAGGCTGTGAGACTCCTCAACTCCTCCTTCAATGCCAAAAAGATGTAGCAGGATTTAGGGTCAACTTTAATTTAATTTTTTATTAAACCACGTTTAAAGGGATGATAAATAAATCTACCTTGTACCTTGTAATTTGAAGAAATTCCCTCAAGGTATTTATCAGATATGGCAGTCATGAGAATTAGACAAATGCAAAGTCAGAATGACCTTGACCTTTGACCTACCACCATCAAAATTGAATCAGTTCACTGTTAATTCCAGGTAAATGTTTGTGCCATATTTTTAAAAAAAATCTATTAAGGTGTTAATGAGATTAAGCGCTCACGAGAATAAGATAAATACAACTTCACAATGACCTATACATTCAACCAATGATCACCAAAATCCAATCAGTACATCACTGTTACAAGGGAATATTTGCCAAATTTGAAGAAATTCCCTCAGGGTGTTCTTGAGATATTATGGTCACAAGAATGGGACAGAAGGATGAACAACCTGAAAAATTCCTGTAGCTGTGGCTGGCACGGAGGCATAAACATTTCAAAAGTACAATCTAAAACCTGAAACTTCAAAATGACAGTCTTCAAGCTCTTCAAGTGTAGCGGTCAAATAACTCAGAGGCACTGCAACAAACAGAAGCTTTTATTAGTAGACTACTTTGTTTACAGGCAATGATGCTTTAAAGGTATTAAACAACCTGCTTTAAATGCACTGATCAACACTGGCTTTTTTTTTGTGCAATGACGTGCTACTGTATACTGAAAAGACTGTATTCCAAAAGAAGCATTTCATTGTATTTCATTCAGTGTCCATGACCTGAACAGACTCGCCGAGCACATCCAGGGAGAACGGGGTCACAGTTTTGGTGAGGACAGCTGTGGTGCCAGGCTTATACCTGTACTGTCCCTCTCTGAAAAAAAGACAAAGAGAGAAAAAAAAGTCTCAGCTGTTTTGCTTTAAGTTCTTTGTACTGTGAGCTTTACTCTGTACTCTATGCGGTCAAACAGTGCCATGGCGCTAAAGCACTAAAAACTAAAACTGAAAATCTTACCTCAAACATACTTAATATAGATCAGCAATGGTCAGGAACTGGATTCCCCATTAAAATTAGAAGAAATACTATCAGCAATAAAGTCAATGCAAAATAATGAAGCCCAAGGACCAGATGGTTTCCCAATAGAATTTTTAAAAATATTTCAATATAAATTGACACCACTTCTACTTTCAGTATATAACAAATCTCTGGAGCTAGGTAGTCTACCACAAACACAAACTCAAGCATCCATAACAGTACTTCTGAAATGTGATATGAACCTTACGCTTTGCTCATCTTACAGACCTGTGTCATTAATAAATGCTGATGCCAAGATTTTGGTGGAACTGCTTGCTAAGCGACTTTAAAAATTTCTTCCTAAACTAATATCAGAAGAACAAACAGGTTTTATTAGAGGACAACAGCGTTTCTTTAATGGTAGAACACTCCTAAATGTAATATATTCCAAAAAATCTGAAGTAACCCCAGAGGTAGTAATTCCGTTGAAGGCAGAGAATCATTGTCATCGTTCATTCTCAGGATATAAAGTCAACTCACTGAAAAGCATTTGCAATCCAATAAATAATCTAGCCCTACAAATACAGCAAACCAATATTCCTTTCAAATTTAAAATTGCTGGGTTTAAATATTTGGGGATAAATATAACTCAGAGTTTACCCTCTCTCTTTTCTGCTAATTTCTTCCCTTTGATTACACAGCTCAAAGCCAACATGGAGAGATGGAATAGTTTACCATTGTCTCTTATGGGAAGGATTAATGCAGTGAAAATGAATGTTTAACCAAAATTTCCTTTCCTTTTTTCCTGTCCAATAAGTTCTTTAAAACAACTGAAAAGATTATCTCAACTTTTTTATGGAATAAAAAAGCTCCCAGGATCCATAAATCACTTTTGCAAAAATGTAAGTTTAATAGGGGTCTAGCTCTTCCTAATTTCCAGTCAAACTACTGGTCAGCTTACATTTATAAAATATTGTATAGGCTTACATCCCCAGAGGTCCTGTGGTGTAGACTTGAGAATCAGTCCTGTAAAGGTTCCTCCCTCAAAGCTTTAGTTACATCTTCTTTGCCACTAAACCTCTCTGGCTTTACAAAAAATCTAGTGGTGAGATCCACGCTACGAATCTGGTTCCAACTTAGGCGCCATTTCAAATTTCTAGCAGCCTCTCCTAGGATACGTTTAATAAAGAACCATTTATTCCCCCCACCATATACAGATGTTTTTTTTTCTGGCAGTGGCACCACAAAGGAATTAAGTGCTTCCACGATATCTACAAAGATGGTGTATTTTACAACTTTTCAGACTTTTCAAGAATTGAATTCCGGTATTTCCAGGTTCGACAGCCTTGGGATGACCTCCTAGAGCTGAACCCCAATCAGAAGTCTCTGATCTCAAAGATTTACTGTCATTTAATGTCACTTGAAGCCGTCAGACTAGGCATAAATGGTGTTTTTGTTTTGTTTTGTTTTGTTTTATTTTTGTTTGTTGTTATTATTATTATTATTATTATTATTATTATTTTAAAATTCTAATTATTTCCTTTTAATTGCTTTTTGTTTTATACTTCAGATTATTTCTGATTACTACTGTCCTGTTGTTCTGAGGTAAGGAGGAAGGGAATGGGGGTTAAAATATGAAAAGAAAAGTGTGAGTAATGAAGTCTCCTTTTCTTTCACTGCATTATGATGACTCAGTCATGTAAGGCCATATGAAAGGACCAGCACATTGTAAACAAACATGAATGTTTGTGAAATATATGTAAACTTGCGCTTAATAATAAAGAAATTAATTAAAAAAAAACTTTTTAAAAAATTGATAAACCATAAAAAGAAAGATCACATGACTTCTCCTCTGACAAAAGGTGGCTCACCTTTTGCCCTTTGTCGCAGGCTTGTCATAGCCTCGCAGGTAGTCCACTCCAGCGTCAGTGATAACACACAGGTCCACGTTACTGCCTGAACCCAGGTCACAGAAAATCCCTGCAGCAATGGCATCTCGTACGAGCTGCTTGGCCTCTTCAAGCTGACAGGGAAAGAGGAGGAGGAAAAAAACAGGAGGGGGAAATGTTAGGCAGAATAATAGAAGAGATCATGACAGAAGTAGACCAGATTGAATCGGTACTAAACACTGAATAACAACTAGAGATGCAATCCATCCTCTAGTGGACATATTGGAGGATGTGACAAAGATGAAAATTATTTTTTTGTATAGATTAATTTTCAAGATCAACCCGATTTTTTAAAGAGGGGCTGTATAAGGTACTAAACCATAGTCAGTGTATTACATACAGTAGCTGGTGGTCAGTACGCTGCCTGTTTGAAGAAGCAGATGGGAGTGGCACCACTGAAGCTCAGCATTACATTACAGTGGATGGGGGTCAGCAGCAAAATATATTTTAGCCAAACTAAAATACTCACTATCAGTCTGTGGATGCTGTATTGAGAGTATTTTCTTTACTTTACCTGACCGTCACACAGTCCTTCCCTTACACTTACATTTTGTCAACCGTATAACTGAGCTAGAAAACCTACAACTACCAGAATGCACTGTGCCATACCAGAAAAAATAAACTCTCCTGCTGGTTAGTGACTTGCAATGCAAATGTTGCCATTTTTCCACAGGAAACAATATGGCCTTTTTCACAGTACAGGAAACAGTTTGGCACCTGCTTCTTGCTCACACACTCTAAAATTAAAGCTAAAGAGGGCACTAAAATATATTTCTGTAAACATTTCAGGTGAGAAAAAGTCCAAACAGTAACAGAATCTTGTGTTATATAGTATTTAATCATCATTGCTTGGTTTTACTGTTATCTCCTCAGTTTGATGTAGATAACATTTTTCTGACTGCAAGGTAAAGCAGTATAGTGTTTACTTTGACTGATATTGACTTTTTTTCTAGATGGACCACTTTAGGTGGTTAAAAACTTTGCTTAACAATGTTTCATTTCATGTTTGTGATGCTGGAGTGTACTACGCAGTAGTTACTGTAAACAGACATTTTTTTTTTGGTATTCAGTAGTTGTTTATTCTACTTCTGTACGTAGACGATTCACCCTTTTCTTTTCAGTTTCTATTTTCTTGTTGGTAGATATTTACATCCAACAGACATTTTCCCATACATTTCCATGATGACATCATTTGCAGTGCAAAACATGCTTCCAATATAAACTCTTTTTTTAATAACAGACATCACATTCCAGAACATCTGTCAAGAAAGGAAAGCACTCAGTTAGTCTCACCTCCATGTTTGGTTTGAATCTGTCTTCAAATACAGACACAGCAGCTGCAGATCCAGAGCCTGAAACCACAAGCACACTCAAAAGTTTGAAATTGTCTTCTTTTTTTTCAATTTTTCAATTTTTGTTTCTGAAGTTTTCATATTTTGTCTGTTGTTTCGTCTGGTTATTAAGCCTGGTCCTGTACAGAGTCAAACTTACTTCATTCAACTACATTTTTATGGTCAAAATAATAAATCTGACATGCTGACCCGTCTGTTCACCACAGACAGAAGTATACAGTACATTAACCCCTTAAAACCTGGATTACATTTTCTTTTGCTGCACACAAACCCCAAGACACAGCAAGTATTTAAAGCTTGTTGAGGCCTGAGCAAATTAGTTTGATTTCTTTCAAAAACATAGGAAAAAGGCAATAAGCAACTTGGCAAGAAATATCCTACAAATTACAGTAAATTAGTAGATTTAGAAAATAACTAAAAAAATGAGCTAGGGAGGAATGTCCAGAAAATATATTTACAATCAACAGAATTATATATTGAAAATTATGCAACAGAATTAGAATTTTTTTCTAAGCACTTTTTTAAAAGTCTTTTCTTTTTTCTTTCTTTCTTTCTTTTTTTGTTTTTTTCACTTAACTTTTTTTTGTTTTCTTTTTTTTGAGGGGGCTTATTTTCTGGTAATTTTCTTGTAATTTCTATTCATTCTTGCTCATTTATGGGTCATTTCTTCTGTAGCTGCTCATTGCCTTTTCCAGTGTTTTTAAAAGAAATCAAACCAATATGCTTAGGTTTGAAAGGGTTAAACACATACCCATGGTAACGAAAGGCAGCTTGTCGTAGGAGCCATGAGGATAAACACTGTACAGGTGAGCTCCGGTCACATCGACCCCTCCAACGATCAGAGAAGAACCAATATGACCTTGGTACCTGAAAAGCAAACAGACATCAGTCCAGCATGCTGTCCGCTCTCTCAGTGGACGGCTGCTGCTCATGAAAACACAAACGTTACATCTGATAATCGGTGACTTGTGTTCTGTTTCCTTTATATCTCTGTTTCCATCACCTGAACAGCATCTGTTTCAGCTGTCGGGTTACCATGGTGACCAGTGGGGGTCGCCCGGTGTTGAGCATGTGCAGTTCGACGTTGGACGCCATGATCTGTGTGGTTATCTCTGCATCTGCAGCTACGCCGGCCCCGCAGCAGCTGCATAACACACAGGACACAGTTTCACGGGTCAAACAGTCCAGCGTTTTAGAAACTTTTTCCTGTCTCTTAGCTGCATAGAGCACATTTTTTCGTGCTGCTAACAACATCTAGACACTAACTGTGTTACATCACTTATTATTACAATAGCAATATTTAGAAAAATGAGATCACAACCTCTAAAATACTTAAGACATAAAGTAGGCAGTTACATGATAACAATATACTTATTGGGAGAAATTTGAGGTTGACTGTCTTTGTCAAGGAGCCTTAAACACGAGCCAAGAAGGACCTGGGTGTTACGGTGGCTGCCATTACAGCCACATTTAGTTGTGCCTTTTCCCCTGTTTTCCTCCTTCATGTTCTTCCCTCTCCTTTTCCCTTGATTTTCCCTTCACTTGATCCTTCCATGTGTCCTGTGTGTGTGTGTGTGTGTGAGTGTGTATGTGTGCGTGTGTGTGTGTGTGTGTGTGTGTGTGTGTGTGTAAGCTGGTGGGCGTTACCCTGGTCATCTGCTGAGACGGACCTGCTTCAAATCAGCTCATCAACGGTGCCAGATTGTTCCGTCTTTGCCAGTGACTCTTGAGCCTCCTAAACTACTTGATTGCTAGCGTTTTTTGACTTGGTGTTGTTGTCTTGCCTTGTGGTCACCACTGTCTTCTGTTGTTTGCTCAGTTCTCCTGTGTCTCACTGCCTGCCGACCACACCACCGCTACCACAAACCCCTATGCCAATCATCTGCTCCAGGAAACCTCCTGTCCACCTCACCCAACCTGTCCTCGTCTCCAAACCACCTGCCTGCTTACCTCCTCGAACTACCTTCATTCCTTACTCCAATAAATCCTGTCTTTACACCACCACTAACTTGTGTTTCTGTTTTTGGGTCTGCCAGAAAACAATCCATAACACTGGGGGCCAAAGCACCAAATAAGTATTGGACAACCTGCTGTACCAACCAAGCTACAGCTGCCTCATCCTGTCCTGCTAAGTCTTTGCTGGGATAGAGTGCAGCAGTTAAGCAGAACAATTGCGTATTTAGCAATGAAAACAGCACATTAGGCATAGATGTAGATTTATATATTGGCAAATTTGGGCGTTGAGGGCCAAGCCAGCAATTGCTCAAAATGCCCACCAAACAGGCGCTAAATAATCCTATATGTGGCAGATCACTGATTTATCTTGGTGAAGGCAATGGTGTGCTCAGGCTGATTAGATCAGATGGTGGAAGACCACAGACATATTTTTGCCCTTTTAATTTTTCAAGGATGCTTTTTAGAAGTTTTTTAATGAGAAAACCTGAAAAATAAATAAACACAGCACAGTAACTTCACGGTCAAACTTCAGTCTCTGAGAGATGTGGTGGCTTGAGCAGCTACACCCCCAGAGTGGCAAGATTTTTTGCGGGCAGTCATTTTCTTGAGGCAACAAAAGAACCTGACTCGTTATCACAAGATAACAAAGCTCGTTTTCTTGGGATAACAAAATTAACAACTTCTGATCTTGAGATAACAACTTTAAAAGAAATTGGAAACATGGCAGTTGTTGTCTTCTGCAGAAAAGTAAAACAAAACATCTAATCCTACTAGCAGCTAGTTGGCAGCTTCCCATGATGTGACCTGTGAGCTACTCTAACAGGAGACTGATCTTTGTTTCCTTACAGGTTCAACCACAGACTGTGTATAAAGATGGACAACACGACAGCTCCCCCAAGATGTAACATTTCAATCTGGATCGCTCCCTGGTGTCTGACTGCAGTACAGGTCACAAAGCCCGCCCCTCCATGTTAGTGAGTGGTCATAGGCCAAACTAAAACCTCAAAGTACACACCAAATATTTTTTTTCCAAAGATGGTTTCTGACAGTGAAGGTAGTTCTCATCACCCTGAAGATTGTTAAAGTGATCGTTTTTATGATAACTTTGGTGATAATGAGCTAATAAATTTTGCAAAGAAGGGATTTTCCACCATGATTGACAGCTGTGACACCCAAACTAAAAGTTCTCATGCAAATTGTGTTTAGATGTTACTGATGACCCCAAAGTTTATCCAGAGATATATCTGTCAAATGTTCCACTGATGAAAAGAGAAATGCACTGATGGGAAGCTGATGATTTTGGGTGTATTGATTGTCATTCTATCAGGATGCAGAGAGGTGGAGTTTGACCCTAAAATGACTGGGCGTCTTTTAATTGTTTTTTTTTTCATACTCAGATCTTAGATTGAAAGCTTTTAAAAAGCATCTTAAAACATAAAGAGTGAAAAATGCCCAAAATCAGTTTTCTATATTACTCAGACGTTGTTCACGCCCTTTGGAAAAATGCAGCCTTAACCCTCACACAACCTGCAGTCTCATGAAGAGTCGGTGCTCCTCACAGAGATCAGATGACACAACAACTCCTTCAAATACAAAGAAGACTTTCTACATAAAGCGTGGCATTTTGAAAAGTGACATTTCAAAACCAATCCTAGAGATGACAGGAAGCTACAGAGAATATGTGTAGTTTTATATGTGTTGAACTCATATTCTTTCTTTAGTTGAAACATGGAAAGGAATGTGAAATACAAAAAAAGTACAAAAAAATAATAAAGCATAACATGTATTACAAACACCCTGAACCAACCTATAGAAAATAAAACTCCTACTAATAAATAAAGGAATATTGTGAAATACTGCAAAGAAACACAGTCAGTTCTGTGGTGCTGTGGGACTGATCAGCACTCTGCTTTGACTCACTAGATCTTTGGAGCGATGTAGTGAATCTTCATGCAGTTCTTGTCGGCCACCACCATGTCGTCTGTGGCCCTGGTGTCTGCTCCCAGGATCACTCCATCCTGGGAACAAGGACAGGAAACACTCATTATACCTGGCTGAAGTCTACAGTCTGCTCCCTAAACACTAAAACAGCTTCCAGGTTCATTTCAGATATGTGTAACAACAGGAAAACAGAGTTCTAATAATATGTATACTTAATATGATAAATTGCCTCACAAAAAAAACACGGCGAGCAAAAGACAAAACAACATATATGAAATGCAGAAATCATGCTATTACATGAAAAAGGACACAGGTTAATTAAAATTCAGTGACTTGTGGATAAGGGGTGGAATTAAATGTATTAGTACTTCATCTCACTCCTTTTCTAATATATAAACCAAGTCATCAAGTCCAGCTTGATCATTTCTTTGCTTTGTGTTTTTCATTGTCTGTAAAAAAAAATGTCTGTCTGCTTCTCTTTTTTCTTTTATACATGTTTGAAATAAATCAAATCAAAAATCATAAAAGATATCATGCTAAACACAGAAAAGACATTCAACACTAAACTACACCAAAGTGAGACTGAACAAAGTGGTCTTAAGCTGCTTTTTAAAAGTTTCCACACACCTTAAATCCAAAAGGAGAGACCTTTTTTTCACAGTTAGTCATTTAAAGCAACAGTCTAGGAAATAATGCAAGCAAAGCATATTTCCAAAAACATCAGCTGGCTCCTTTAAGCTCCTGAGGCCAGTTGTTCAAAACATTTAATGTAGATTATAATGATGCAGATTTCAGAATCTCATGTTCTGTTAGTCAGGCTCAGCTTACCTTTTTTACCTTTTTTCTTTATTTTTTTTCCATTTTCTGGCTGTTTTTGTTCCCCCTTTTTTAAGCAATATTGGATTGGATCACTCTGATCTAGATTGCTTCCAGCTCTGTAAAGAGCAACAGGTAGAACAGCCAAAGTCGGGTCACTTTAAGTGCTTTTGTTTATAGAGACAGAATACAGCACAGTGGACCCAAATGTTTAAAATAACTTTTGATTGTGTCATTGAAATATATTTTCTTTATATTGAGTGATAAGTGAAAGTTAAAATCTTAAGTAATAATCTTACAGATTTTTATTGAAATAAATGTCTGTTAATCCTTTGAAACCTGTACTGACATCACTTTTCTTGTGCTGCATTCAGACTCATTCGCAGGTATTTAAACCTTCAAAATCTGACAGATTTTGGAGAACATGGAGAACATGGACAAAAAAGGCAATGAGCAACTTGGTAAGAAATGTTCTGCAAATTGCAGGAAATTAGTAGATTTAGAAGAATTTTTTTAAAAAGCTAAAGCTAATTATCCTAATTATATATATTTAATTATTTTATGGAATTATTATGTTTAAGATTTCTTAAAGATTATTTCTTTCGTTAATTTGTTTTTTCTTTTACTTAATTTTTCTGAGGTTTTTTTTCAGTTTTAAGGTACTTTAAGTGTTCTTTTTACAAACTTTTGGGCCATTTTTTCATAGGTTGCTCAATACCTTTTACCTATGTTTTTAAAGACATTGAGCCAATTTGCTCAGGTATTCTAGGGTTAAGTCACTTTATGTGTGTGTCAGTGTGAACACTAACAGCTGATCCTCACCTTGTAAACAATCCCAGCGATGGTGGTCCCTGTCTTTCTGGCACTAGGGGCTTTGTAGCCCACCTCGGACAAACTGGACTCCAGCACTGCATTCCTGCACACGGTAAGTGAGCATGAGACAGACAAACAGAGACGCTCATCTTAGTGTCGATTCATTAAAACCCTCCTTTCTCCTGTCACCCTGCCGTTTTAGATACTGCCCAATGATGGATATCTATAAATGTTAGAAGTACAGTATATTACAGTGCCACAGCACCACAGGGACGGACTGAGCTACTGGCTCAGAGAAAAGTCATGCCACATTTGGGTGACTAAGTGATGTGCTTTAACTTTAACAATTAGACAGAAATAAATCATGTTCACATGTTCAAATGTTCACATTATTAATATTTGTAAAAACAGTTACCTACAGTTTATTTTCTATCTGCATCAATTGAAAAACAGACATTGTTGTGTAACATAAATACTCAAACTCAATCATATACGGGGATCTACTGAATGTTGGTTGTACGTAGATGTCACATAATCAAACAATTATGGGCTGTGCCTTCAGTCAGCATGCATTTGTTATTTTTTAATATATTTTGTTTGTAAAAATATTTTCTCTGATACATGAAGTTAAAAGGATTTTAGAGACTGGGGATGGTTGTAGCAGCACCACTTTGTCCAAGAAGGAATGACCTATGAGTCATGTGATGCCTGTGTGACCCCTTCCTTCCTGACCTTGCTTGTGAAAGTTCATAGCGGTGCAAAGATATTTACAGATTTCACAGTCAAAATACTGATTTTTGGGTGTAAAAAGTACTTTTTTGATTAGTACTGATACTGCTGAAATTAGAATTATGTAACTTTTATTAGATTAGAGACGCTGGGGTATGTGTGAATGTGGCTCATTTCATCTTTGATCATTTCAAGCCATCATGCTGCTTCAACTCTCTAAACACTGGCTGACTGGAGTGGGGATGATTGTTACAACTTTTAAAAAAGTAACTAACCTCAATAACAACTAAACACAGTTTCTCTATCCTATTCATTTTGTCAGCATGCCATGAGAACTGGAGAAGAAAAAACTGAAGTGCTTGAGGCAGGGAGAGACAGTCAGGTCTGTCCCCAAAGAATGCTCTACCTGCAATGTGACATTGAGAAGATACTGAATTTCTAAATAAATAAATAACGTAGTCAAAAAGTCTTCAATGCACTGAAAGAGGAGGTCCTGAGTGGTTACTTTACTGAGGCAGCAGACTTGTCCTGGACTCCATGTGATGCACTATGCATCAGGCAGGTACAGGTTAATGAGTTAGGTCTTAGGGAGAACTGTTTATTAGTATATGTATCAGTTTTCATGAGTAATTTTTGTCATGGTATGATTTTTACCCTGGTAGTGGGGCAGGTTGTCACATTGGAACCTTCTTGCATTTGACATCAAATAATGGATTATGTGATACAGTTGGAGAAGCTAAGAAAATGATATTTGTAATCAAGAGAGTAAGAGTACTTAGTGTCAAAAATTGAGGACTCCAAATGTTCATCAAGTTATAGGTGCTGAGACAAAACGTGCTACAACCATCCCCAGTCTCCTCTATTCCTCTGACAAGAAAAAAAAACAGGAAAAGTAGAAAGTTGTTGAAAATTTTCAACATTCCACCTTTAAATGTTCACACACTTTATACGCTGCAGTGTGTCTCTACATTGTACAGCTCCCACTGACAGTGATCGTGATGGTGTTTCCGCAATTGTGTCGGCCACCATGTCAGCAGTGACAGAACAGCAGCAGTGTCTGTGTGTGTGTGTGTGTACGTGTACCTGCGGCTGTTGTCGAAGCAGAATCCTCCGCCCTGCAGCTCAGTGGCTTTCAGACTGTGGAGCATCTTCACAGTGAAATAAGAGGAGATGAAGATCAAACTGCGGTCTGATTCTCAACTGAAGACAACAAACCCCCAGCAGCCCCGTGTGACGGCGTGTCAGCGCTTTTTACCGCTTTTTACTTTTACTTTCACTTTGATCACCAAGCCAAGCCTTCCTGCTCTCCACTGTAAAAAATATACACATTAACCAAACAATTGTTTTCATTTGATTTTTCCTTGACAAGCCTGGAGAAATTGTCCACTTGTCTACCATTTCAGTTCCTTCTAATACTATTTCTCACTCCCTCGGTTTTAGGAAAAGATTTTATTCTAACCCAGCTAGCATTTTTTTATCTCTTAAAAAATTTAAAAAATTTAGGTTAACATTCTTTATGAAAATCAAAAAATCTTCAAAAGTTTTGGGTTTTTTTTATGTTAACATATCACATTACATTACAGTTTCATAAAAATTGTCTGTAATCTCAGTCCTCAATAGAATGTTCTGAATGTTTCCTTTAAAATGTTCTTCCTTTGTTTTCATGTAACATTATAAAAGAACATTCTATGATCTGTCACCTCTCAACATCACCAAACATTCTCAGAATGTTGCAGTTAAAAAGTTACGTCTTAGTCAGAGTTTGACCTTACAGGAATTTACATATTTTCCAATATGATAAACATACTTAAAAGGCTCTTCGAACATTAGATTAAAACCTTCGCTTTAAAACATTATTACAACTTGTAGATAACATTAGCCAATGTTGGGGGAGCGTTCCCTGCTAGTTGGGCTGACGTTTCACTGACGTCACTTTCAGGAAAATATTTGATTCTCAGGCTCACGAGCCTCAAATGAAGTGCTTAATTAAATTTGCTGTTATTTTTTGCAGTGTATTAAAAGTTGCCTTCAGAACAGTCTGGAAACTAAAAAAGCGTCAAAATGAAGCCAGAGCCCTGTTCTTCAGAAGTAATGATTCTATTTCAGCTATAGGAATGGGTTAAATCTTGAAAATGGGTTGCTCAGAGTAGAGAGGGAATTCTGAAATCAGATCATTGTTGTTCAAAACTTCAGCAGCATCGGGACACCTTTGATCCAGGGCAAGCTGTTCAGAAAATTTAATGTGAATCAGGATGATCCACATTTTGAAATCCCATGTTTACTGTCCAGGATCAGATTATCCATCTGACTTTTGTGGATTTTTTTTTCAAAGCAACGTTGGATTGGATCACCTGAATCCAGATACACATTTTTCAGTGGACTGAATCCTGATAACCAGTGCTCTAACTGGGATTACATGTCAAAATGAAGGCTAAACTGTAGATCTCACAAGTCGATTTTACATTACTTATTTGGGAAACCTATTGCCTTGAAAAAGAGCTTGTTGTGGAGGAAGCATCTTTTATGTTTATCTTAAACACCCAAAGTCATGCTTAATTACTTCATTCAATACTTTCATCACACAAAACTTATTTACATAAGAAACATGCCAGCAGAATCAGGCTTTTAAATGTCTCAAACACCAAATATAGATATATGCTCAGCATCTAAATGTCCTGTTACAGTCATAGATTTGTGTTGATATAAAGGAGGTGGTGTGTGTGTGTGAGAGAGAGAGATCTTCTGGCTGAAGAGGCCTCCATACACTTCTTTCCTCTTTTCTTTTTCTGAAGTGTTCACAGCCTATCCAGTGTGTTCATCTCCTTACTTACCTGATCTCTGTGATGGTTTCTCACAACTTTCCAATATGTGGCAACACTTTAAATGACACTGTGATCCAGATGACTCAGCGTGACTGCTCATTAAAAGAGACTCCTGGTGTCAGAACTGTTAAAGCTGCATTTTAACCAGTAATGCATTTTATGGCATCTGCAACTGATTCACTGTTTTTAAAGCTTGACATGTACTAAACACCACGAATGAATCTCATAATACATACTGTTACTTTATATGACTGAGTGTTTCATTGAATGCAGCAGCAAACATCTGAATTTGAAAAATTAAGATGACAGTTTTTACACCTAATATTGACATGTGTTTTGTGTAATCCTGTCACAAGTGTACAGCACAACATACAGGCATACAAAACCCCCAGATGTAAGCATTTCTCCCCTGTAGTCAAGGTAACCATAGATGTGCAGCGGGAGCACTGAGTCTGTGTCTTCCTCCTCCGCTGTGTGTGTGTGTGTGTGTATTGGTGCACATCATGCTGCAGAGTAACACAGATCATCTGTGATGTATTAAATAAGGATAAATAAGTGGCTAGTTTACACAGTAACATACATTATTTATCGTGATATTAATCAGAGGCTCATACTCACCCTTTAATCCTCAGTGAGCAGCGGCAGCTCAGGTGGTGGTGAAGCAGGATAAAAATAAAGTATGATGAAGAATAGTTATTAAATCAATATTTGAATGATTTAAAAAAGTATGGATAAACATATTATGTGGATAAAAAGATTGCCAATACAGTGATGCACATTGCTTACTTTGTCTTTAGATTATATTCTGTTCCAAGTCCACTTTGTTTACATATCAGAGGCCCAAACTTACTTTTTTTTGTCCACAGTCAGCGGCACCGGCTCAGGTGGTGGAGTAAGATATAAGTAAAGTCAAAAATAGTGAGTAAACAAGAAATCTGAGTTCATAGTCAAAGTCACTCTCATGTGGAGGGGTGATGGTGGCACTTTGGACGCAGGATGCACACAGTCACATTGTGACAAATAACTCTCATCTCGCAAAGTATATTTCAATGTTCTGGTCATATTAATACTTTCAGCATTAGCTCTGAGTGATCACTGATCAATATCTGTCAAACACTTAATTATCTCTTTCATTCAGGCTCAGAGCAACATATCAACCTGTTTATGGTCTGCGGAAAATTCCCCCCACCAACCATTTTAGAGTACTTCGAAACAAAAATCGTATATCGGGTTATGATGAATAAGGTCCAATTTTCACAGTCAGGTCCACACAGGAAAAGTGCACATGTTGACTGTTTTAACATGACATGACATTTTTTAATGAAATTTTGTATCTCTTATGTTAATAAGAGATGTTATGTTAATACTTTCAGGGCATATCTAGTTTTCTGGAAATTCTCCAGGCCTGGAAACTACTATTTGCAAATTTTATGACTTTCCAGGTTTCTCATGACCATACAAACCCTAAAAAAATGATCCTGGGTCCAGTTCCAAAAATTTATTCCAGATCATTTTGATCCATTTACGTAAATCCTGTTTCATATAATCCATCCAATTTTTGTGCCAGTTTTATAAAGTAACCTATACTGAAAGCTTCGGGAAAGTTAACCATTTGAGATTTAGATCAACATCAATGTTTTTATAATGCATTCAGATGCCTTCACAAGTATTTAAAACTTTGAAAACTGAGCAAATAAGTTACGTCTTTCAAAAACATGGCAAAAGACGCAAAAAACAACTTCACAAAAAACGTCCCGCCAATTGCAATAAATTGGTAGAATAAGAATTAAAAAAAAAAAAAAAAAAATTGGGAAAATGTCCAGAGAATTATATATTTCTAATTATCATAATTATATATTTTAAATTATTTTTAAAAATTAGTCTAATTTTTTAGCAGTTTGTTCAGGTCATTCCTTGTTTTTATTATTTTCATTTTTTAATGTATCCATTTTTTCTTGTATTTTTTTTTTTTTTTTTTTTTTTTTACTAATTTCTTGCCAATATCTGGGTTTTTTGTTCTTAAATTCCTCATCACCTTTTTCGCATAGTTTGGAAAGAAATCAAGCCAATTTTCTCAGGTTTCTAAGAGTTAACATATCACAGGAATACATATTAATTACTCCAAAGTAAAGCAGTACACAAAAGCCATGGCAAAAACACTGATTATATTAAATTCCACAAATCAATTTATGGTTTTCATTATTATGGTTATTGGTGGGAAATATAATCACACACATAGCAGGCATGTTAAGTGTCCATTTATTCTGAGTCTACACAAACCGGATAAAATTCATCTGAGACATTCACTCATTCATATCTCCACAGCATAAATAATCTAAGTCTGTACTGTACATTACCATCAGCATTGGTAAAGATCATGTGACCTCTGACCCAGGCCCTGCTGACATGCCCCATACAGATGTTATGTTGGCATCGTACCATGTGTTTGAGCCGGCCTGCGGACGATCCCGCTGTGAGGTACAATTAAAAAGACTATCTGTAGATTATTAAAAGAAAAGCTTTGAGTGTTTACAGTTCATACATGCTTATAGTAAGGCTTCTCAAGAACCTCGTCACTGACTGCTCCAGCAAGTCTGACCACCAACAGGAACACACAGACCACTGCTGTTCACTTAAGGCTGCTGTATTCTGCCTGAGCTCCGATTCTTTTTGCATTTGCTTCCTTGTTGCTGGCAGAAACTATTGTCCAATCAATGTCAGTGATAAACAGAGAAAACTATTTGAGACAAAACACACAGAGGAAAAAACCAAGAATATGCTGACATCAGATATGAAGTTGTTGAGTTGTGTATGTGCATTTAAATGTCCTGACCTCTCATGAAACAAAGCCCTTTGACATTAAGGCTTCAGTATGAGTTCATGTTACACTGCTGCTATTTGAATGAAACTGACGTGGAGAAACGACACTGGAACTCTCTGGTCCATATTCACAGCAGCTGCTTCCTGTCACACTGCTGGATATGAATGTGTCACAGTTTGGTTTATGAAGAGAGACACAATCACTGCCCCACATTCAACACACAACATATTTACCTCAAGGTGCAACCTGTCATATTTGACTGACTGATCATCACACTGCTGCTGCTTATAAGCTCTAAATGACATGGAGCTGTGCAGCTCTGTGTATACGGCTCTCCGGTCCTTCAGCTCTCCAGCATCTCCTCTACACTCTGTTTAGAGCTGGAGCACATATTTGTGGGAAATGTGAGGAACCTAAGGTGCCATGCACAGCATCCGTCAGTTAATGAAGGAACGAAATACACGGACAAAAGCTTTACTAAGACACAGCAAGTTATATCAACTTGTTTCCTGGTTAGGCTCTATTTCTGCTTGTTTTCAATTGTTTTGGAGGTGGTGATTCAGCATGATGGTTATTCTACATTACACACAGAGATGTTCCATATTCAGTCTGCAATCAGTGATGTAAACGGGGGGAACAAATACTAGAAACAACTCCAGCCTTACTATTTGACCTAACAGCAGCGCACGCAGCATACACAGTGGTAGTAGCATTTATTGCAGGGCTGTTGCATTAGACTGCATTAGCTTTTGCCCGGTGGACCTGATTAAGTGTTGCTGTTGGCTGCAGCAGTGTACTGCTCATTAAAGGATGTATGTTAAAAGGAGGAGAGTTTCAACCTCTTCCCAAAACGTTTTTTAAACTAAGGATGTTGTACAGTCACTTCTCTGAAAGTCAAATCTTGATGATTGCACTGTCAAGGATGTCACTGGTGTCATGGTTTTCTTTTGTCATCGCTTTGGAAAAGTCCAAACTCAAAGATGGCAGCTGTGCTGCACTGTGTTTTCTTACAGAGCAACATTAGAATAAGAAAAGCTCACAGACACGCTGCAGCATGACTACTGCAATACATTATTTTGTTACCTTTCCAAACTAACTTACTGGGTACTTTTTCCTTCTCCATTAGGATGAAATTACTTACATGTACATACAAAACATGTACATGTTTCGGTACATGCAGAGGCAGTGAGACTACTTGTGGCAATGCAGTGGTTTTTGGAAAAAAAGGCTGGAATTGAAAATCAAATCCAATCTAATATTTCATCTAGTCTGTAAAAAAAATATTTAAAAAATAGTGAAAATATCCAAAAAAGAAGCTTTTTTTTCACAAGTGAGACACTAAAGCCAGAGCTTGACATTTCGCTTGATAAATGAGTTAAATGATTAATCTCCTGAACACTTTCTGACAATCAACTCATCCATTAATCAACTCTGTTTCATCAATAGAAAATAAAGTATTTTATAATCTGTGTATAATGTTTGTTTATAGAGTGAAACCAATCAGATCAGGTCTTTGTGGTGGTTCAATAAACCTGGTGTACAACAGCAGCAGCTACTCACTGAGCTCATACTGGGGGGGGGGTTAACTTTTCATGGCAATAAAAAGCAAGTGGAATCACCATCTTGTGTGGATGAATGTCTCCTGCCTGCATGAGCTGAGCTGCAGTGAGACTCTGTGCAGGCTAAGAGAGGACTGTGAGGCCCTCTGGGTGCAGCATCACTTTGAGTCCCACTGTTCCTGATGTTTGGTCACAGGGTCACATGATGACCCTGCAGAGTCTTGCAGAAACCTGACCGCATGTTTTCATAGAAAACTGAGGTATTGAACACAAACAGCAGAGTGTGAGGGTGACCTGCATCTCGTGCTGGGTTGCTGTGGCAGCAGCAACACTATTTGAATACATGAACAGATGACGCCCACCTCCCTGTGATCTTCTCACCAGCAGGAGGCCTACAGCCAAATGTCCATTTCCTCTTCCCATCACTGGCTGCCAGCTGCCAGCAGGAAGTCTGCTTGTTTCACTCAATAGCTGCAGCACCATGCAAACATCTTCTCACAAATACAACTGTTCATTTTGCACAAATGCAAAAGGAAAATATGTACAAACGTTAATATTGAAATAAAGGATTGCTATAACAAATGATTATTGTGATCAAAATAGACTCTAGACAAGACAAATGTCAGGTTTAACTGTCTGACAGTATGACATGTGAATGGTGGGAAGGCTACAGGTGGCTGAGGAGTGTCTACAGCAGTCCACAGGCCTCCACTCAACACTGCTCCCACGTAATTAAGATAAACATAGTATGATTTTGGAGGTGACGCTGTTGTCTCTTGCTAGCCGTCTGACTCCTAGTGTTGTCTAGTTGGTACAGTTTGCAAACTGTTGAACCTTGGTACCTCTCAGAGGTAAGGTGAGTGCTCTCAGTTGCTGACGGCAGCCTCAGGGGCTGCGCTGGCTGCAGGGATGCGAGGCATTTTCTTGGCTGGACTGGGGATGTGCTGGAGGAGGAAAACACACCATTAACATCAGAAAATCACCTGTCAGATAGTAAAGCACTCAGTGGTTTTAAGGTGAAATTCATTTCTGGTGTGCTGCTCTGTTGTCAGGAGTGTGACTGGCACAGGAAAAGAAGGCAGGAAGATATACAGATCTGTATATCCCCCCAGATAAATAATAAGGAAATATCCTAAATAAAATTAATCTGTCCTTTATCCTCAGACCATTACTACCATTTAACAAGTAAACAGATTAGGCTAACTATAATGTAAACAAACATTAAGTTAAATAACAATAGCAGCGTTTTTTCATGCTGTACCTCGGTGGCAGTGCTGGAGCGAACAAGTTCAGACTCTGTTGGCAGGTCATGGTCCAGAGGTCTGCGAGAGTATTCCCTGCGGTGTTTGTCGTCCACCCGTGTCAGATACCAGGTCCCTGGGAACAGATCCTCCACTGAGCCTCGAGGGATGTAGCTGGCTGTGTGGATAAAGTGGGGAAAAAAAGAGAACACAGTTATCATTTTGATCAGATTAAACAATAATAACAAGCAGTGAGAGACGCAGGATTCTAAATATCAAATCCTGTTCATGAGGTTAACTGAGTGAGTGCCAGCACCATCTCAAGACTCATTTAACCAGAGTTTGGACAGGACAAAGACTGATAAATGTATTTGTATTTTTGGACAAAGTGTGCCCACAGTCTTGTGTCAGCTGTGACCCTTGTGTCTACACTTGTTTTTTTCTTTAAACCTCTAAGCACCCAAAGAGCTCAATTGGTTATCTTTTTGGGCAGTTTTAAAGAGCTTTCCTTTCTGACAGACTTGTGATGTCAGAGTAAATCAGCAGTTTCACTGGATGCTTCAGAATCAGAGCTGAGCAGCAGTGACAGCAGGGTCATACCTAAGTGATGCGTCTCCTCTCTCAGCTTCATGTTCTCAGAGAAGACAGCAGGCGACACCTTCTTCCTGGAGTCCAGTCGGACCTTCAGGTCACTCAGGCTGGACACAAGTTTGTCCAGACCAGATCCTGAAACAAACCATCCAAAAATCACATGGAAGAACTCACTGCCATTTATTTCCCGTGAGTATACCTTTTAATTTCATCTGCATCATATAACTAAGCGGAGCCATGGCTGACTCACCGGGTGTGTGGTCTTGTGTGACTCTGAGAGAATACAGCGTGGCAGCAAATCCTGAACCGTAGGAGAAGACTCCAATCCTCTGTCCTGCTATCTGTGATGGTGTGTGTCTACAACACAGAGGCAACATTCTCATTACACACCTCAACACCAAAACTTTGACATTATTTCAATCAGCCATGCTACGATTTTTAAGAGGGGTCATTTTGCCGCCAAATAGCAGTTAGTTTGCAGTGACTTAACTTCTGGGATGAAATTTCCTGTTTCTGTTCATTTCATTTCATTAAGTTTATTAACATTTTATCAAGAATTTCAATGACTTTTCCATGACTTTGAAGCAAATTTCAAGACCCTAACTTCTCTGAAACGACTGTCGATACTCCTTGTCGGTTCTTTATCATTATTATATAATAACGTTTTAAAATATATATTATTATTTTTTAAATAATGTACTCAGAACAGGAATAGAACTGAATATTTAAATATAACATAGGGACTGTTTGTTATCTATGAGAGGGGAGGAGGTGGTGCAAAAAGGGGGAGGCATTTCAAATAATTTTTTAAGCACCGGGGGGGATGGTCTATGCTCATACATGCGACACATCCAAACGTTTTGGCTCTGGTGCAGTTTCAGCTGGTCACATATGTCCTCAGTGTACTCAGTGGTAGTAAATAAGTCCCTGAGGGAAAAGGTTGGGGACCACTGTACACGGTCCAGCCATATTCTAGGTTTTAACCCAGCCTTGTTTTTTAACAGCTGAAGCACACTATTTGCTAGTCCGTTTCATGTCTTCCTTATAGATACACAGATAAACCAATCATAGCAAACCGTCAAGTCTTTGTCCTCCCAAAAAATTCAACATTGATAATATTTCACCCGACAAAAGATATGGTTCCCATCAAAACAGTGGAAAACAAAATTGCACACACAGATTACAATCTGCTCCAAAAGGTACTTTGGCCTAAATGTTCTCTTATTCTATTTTATTTGAGGGCTTCATTTTAATATTATAATTAGCTTGGTTGTACTGTACAACCAAGCCAATTTCCCACAATAGTCTTCAAATCCAAAATGAAAAAGAATCGTGATAAAATCGTGGTCCTGATCCTGCCTTAAAAATTGTGATATGATATATTTGCCATGTCGCCCACCCCTACTGTCAGACATACTGCCTGTGAGTTTGGAAGCATGTTTTCTTTAAAAATGTCTGCATTGTTTTCCTTAAAAACTGGAGGGTTTTTTTTCCTTTGAAAATGTTTTAGTTTTTTTCTTGCAGGCCCGCAGATTTGGATGGCATGTTTTCTTTAAAAACAGAAACAGAAATTACTCTTGGATTTTTAAATTTTTAATAGTCCTTGAAAACCTCTTGGTTATTCTACAGGTTGGTGAAACAAAATTCCATGACTTTTCAAAAACTTTCAGGGAATGTTTAGCTTTCAAAAACTGTTTCAAGCCTGGAAATTGCTATTTTCAAATTCCATGACTTTTCCTGTTTTTTCATGACCATATGAACCCTGTAACTTGCAATAAACTCCAGTGATACATTACTGTTGTTTGAAGATCCCATCAATAATATTAAAGCACAATTATCTGCAGGTTATGTCAAAAATAACCTTTCAATTTAAGATGCAGAAATATGGAGGGTTGGTGAGCATTTCTTTATAACCTGTTTCCAGCAAGGACCTGGGCTCAGGTCTTGTCTCTGTCATTGTCATTGTCCACTGGAATTATTTCAGAGGACATATGTCCACACCACTCTGTTCTTCAGCAAACACACTCTTAGACTGTTTTATGCATATTTTTAATTTGCAAAAAACACTGAGAAGAAAGAAACACTGAACGTTTCTAAAAGTCTTGAAATATAGCAAAAAAGTTTTTATGCTTATGTGAGATTGAAAAGTTGATGCATCTATAAAAAGATAAATGTGAGTAGGTGGAATGAAAGTAGATTCAGTGCATAAATAATAGTACGGTCCTGATGTAGGTTAAAATTTGAGCTCCAAACGACTGAGACTTACTGTGCAATGAGTGATGCCAGGCAGCCGTAGACAGAGGGGGTGTACATGTTTCCATTTTGGTTGGAGATCAGCAGGGAGGACTTGGTCTTCTTCTCAAACAGATCTGCACTGGCCTTCATGAAGGCCTTCTCCACATCCCGGTCAAAGTAGGTCTGTTCTGGCTGCACGTCTCTGCAGTCACACAGACATGATGAGCAACCAAAGTGTTCTCACTGTACAGAGACACATTCTGTTAATAAAGAAGTTTGTCTTGAAGTTTATGGACGCACGAGCATTCACACTGCTCAAAGATTGTGGCCACGTGTCCCAGACCACCTCCAAAAGTGGTTTGAGTGATTGGATCACAGTAGTCTTAGTGACTGTTTACACTTCTATTTAGAACAGTCGACATGTGATCTAATCATCTAAGACCTATGTTAATACTAGCTATGGACAGGCTCAGTTTTATTCTGAGTGTACCTGAAGGCGTCCAGGCCTGTAAAGGGTCCTGTCTCAGTGTTGGGGCAGGGGTGGCTCAGAAAGTCATTGAGCATCAGTCTGGCCAATGACTTCTGCACCAGCTTGCAGTACGGAGAATGGAAGACCAGATAGCCAAAGTCCTCCAGGCTGAAGCGCTTCTCCGAACCCTCTGTTGAGAAGAACGTGGATTAGAAAACTCTGTTTCCTGTTTGAAATTGTTGTTACTTGCTTTGCTTGGTCTCAAAAATGTGTAACACACGGACTTCCATTTCATTGGCATAGCTGCAAAGAGCAATGAGAACAGTTTGTATCTGCACAATACTCTCATGTTATTACACCTTGCCTCCCACCTCTGCGCCATGCACACTGCACTAGGCACTCAATACCTACATGATAAAGCTCATACCATGGTCAGGAACACAGCAACATGTCAAAGAGCTGATGTACAGCGTCTTTGTGCTGCCAAGGAAACACAGCCCATTTATATCTAGAGCAGACTGTAGAGCTGGATACTTTGTGCTGCTTATGAACGCTTCCTAATGTGTTTTAAATAACCCCATGTTCTCAGATATTGTACGTGTTGACACATCATATTAAAGGCTCATCTCATTAAACTAACTAATGGTCACTGAACTTAAGTAAACTTATTAGCGCACCAAGCAGGTTAATGTCCTAAACCCTCTTAATCTGACCACACCACTCCACTCGTGTCCACATGTAGGACAGCAGCAGCACATGTCCGACACACTCTGACTAACACAAAAGGTAAAGAAGAGGCAGCACACTTACTGTCTACTGTATGATTACAACTGGTTTTATTTGTAAAAATATTGTGAGTTTTTCTGCAGGGTCTGTGTATCATCCATTAATTCAATTATTCAGTTCCATTTGGTAAACTAAAAAACAAAAAAACAAGTGAGAATTTCATTTTGTTTGTTTTTCTGTATAAACCATATATTAAAAACAAAAGACATTTGTTTTCTCATCATCTGCTTGAACGGAAAAACCGAATACAAATAAGGAGACAAAAATAAGTCAAATTGACCTTGTTCCTTATTTTTATTTATTAATTTTCTTCTTTCCTATGGTGTCATTCTGCAGCTGCAGCTTCACGCTTCAGGCATGTGCCTCCAGGAGACTGACACTCAGAGCAGAGCACGTGACAGTGGAGAAAGGATTTTTAAAATGTTTCAGGTAGTTTGGTCATCAGAGCCGAGTGCATAAACTGGACATATGCCTGCTGGTTGAGCCTGGTGTAACTTTTATGTCTATAATATTTGGTTTACATAGAAAAACAAATAAATTAAATTCTCACTCGTTTTTATCTGTTTTTAGTTTGCCAAATGGAACTGAATGATTGAATGAACAGATGATTCACAGATCCTGCTGGAACCTTAGATCTGTACTTTAAAAAAGGGTTCGGATGTATGATCACATTGGGCAGTAATAAGACTGAATAAGTCACTTAGTAAAATAAGTGTGCAAAACACATCTTTTCTGTTCAGATACAGAGTCTAAAATTGCATGCTGATGATGGCCAACTTGGGCTGCTTGTGTTGCATTTATATTATTGCATTTATATTGATTATAGACGACAGTTTGAACCCACCTCTTTGCCACTGTGCGTGGATCTTGTTGCGGTACACAGAGTAGCAGCGGTCCAAGGCACTCAGATAGCACTCTATTGACAGCTTACCGTCAACCACAGGATACTCTGACATCAGGTCTGGCTTGTAGAAGTCATACGCATGCTGCATGTGGGTTCCTCGCAGACCTGCGCCAAAGTCACAACAGTTAGCTCCTCTATAGCTCCTATGTATGTCTGTATGAGTGCACTGTCTACACCAAGCTGGCTACATTTCAAAAGACATCTCATTTGACCAATAACAGATATCGATATATATTTTCTTATGTTATTTTAGTGATCATCAAGTCTCTTCTGGAGTTGAATTCAAATCATATTACACAAACTCTTACCATGATGGCCCACCAGCAGATGGAGACATTTAATACAATGTTTTTCAGTGTTTGTAATATTTATTCATTGCGCAAAAGAAGAAAAATACTTCAACTTAGGGTTCATTTTTTTGTCTATGTTCACTCTGTAAATTAAAGAAATATATCGGTTTGTGATTTAGGCAGAAATCAGCATGTCAGACTATTCTGCTATTTAATTTTTGAGCCAATATCTGCTGATACCAATGACCTGCTGATATTATCATGTATTCCCAGCTAGTTTCTGGTATTTAGATAAAATGTGAAACACATACAAAAACATATCTAACCAGTGAACACTGTAAAAATCACTCACTTAAGAAAACAAGAATCACAGAAGAAACCAGAAGACAACACAGGGCCTGGCTGCCCGGTCTAACAACATTAATCTCAGGGAAGAACAGCCAAGAAAATTCAATCAAAACATCAGTGATTTGATACAAAAGATAAGTAATGAGTAATCATTTGGATGATGGGATCAGTTGATGAGAGTGGGGTCTAATCAATATGTCAGGCAGTGAAAAGTGCAGCCAAATTGTGCAAAACAATAGTTATCTCTTAACTGACCTCGTTCAAAGGCCAGAGGAGCATTAGGCCCGACCAGCATGGCCACCGCCCCAGCACCCCCCGTGGGCCGGGCACTTCCTGTGGCGTAGACAGCAATGTCCCCCGCTACAACCAAAGCATAACGCCCTGCAGACAGCACACATGAGAAGAAAGGGAACAGTGAGACTCATTTCATTCTTTTATATACACAAGTCTCTTCTCTAAAATGGAGTCATCAGCACAGCAGCAGTTAACATCATACAAGATTGTTGCAGCTACACAGTGTGAAAGAGTAAAACAACAAGTGATAAGTTGCAAACAAAACACATCTGTCTGCTAATAAGATATCATCTGATGGGTCAGGCTGCACAGTAATGCTACTGAATGATAACTTCTCCTTACTCTGAAAAAAGGGCTGAAACTTGAACATTTTCTGATATTTTTTCCTGATAGACTAAACTATTAAATGATTAATGTAAAATAAAATTGGCTAATAGAACTGCACTTATATAATGCCTTTCTATTGTTTCAACCACTCACAGCACTTCACACACTGGTGGCCGAGGCTACTGTACAAGGTACCACCTGCTACTCAATAAATCATTTACATGCACTCTCAATTTAGGGTTCAGTATCTTGCCCAATGATACTTTGACATGCAAGCATGAGGAGCTGCGGATCGAACCAGCAACACAACACACAGCTTTGTTCACTCACCATCCCATGAGCTGGACTCCACCCAGTTGACAGCATTAAAGAGTGCAGCTGTGCCTCCGTAGCAGGCGTTTGTGGTGTCAATGCCTTCCACGTCTGTATTGCCAGAGTCCTCAAACAGCTGCATAATGACTGTCTTGACAGATTTGGACTTGTCAATGATGGTCTCAGTGCCGACCTCCAGTCGACCCACACTGTCATAAGACAGGCCATTCCTCTCCATCAGCCTCTGGACCACCGTCAGGCACAAAGAGTTGATGTCCTCACGGTCTGAGCAGAAGCCCATGCGAGCTTGGCCTAAGCCTATGGTGTATTTACCAGCGGGCACACCATCTAACTGCTCCAGCTCGGCCTGGTCCACATACTGGGATGGGAAGTACAGTTCCATGGCGATGATACCCACATCTTTGGGCCATGGTCCTAAACAACTGATTGGCGCTGATCCTGGCATCCTGAATGGGTTAAGAAGAGGTTTCATGTTCAGCATTATATCAACACCTGTATCCACATCAGTTTCACTAACATTACTTTCTTGAGGTCTTTTTTGTTTTACAATCGTTCTTTTTTAATCATGTTTTAAATAATTATTTCAAGGTATTTTTTGTAACTTTTGTACTAATTTTGGGCCACTTTTTTAAGCTGCTGGTCGCCCTCTTCCCAATTTTTTAAAAAAGAATTCAAGTCAATTTGCTCAGATTCCAAAGGGTTACATCAATAAATGTGTTGAGTGTTTTTCTTGTTGGGAGCTTTGCAATTTATTAATCTCTACAGTAATCAATTGAGGGCCTGCGATGACAGCTAGTGTCGGAATGAACAAATAGGACATCAGATACTCACACACTCCCTCTCTCTCACTCTCACACAAACACACACGTGCGAAGCCCACACTGTTACATGGGTCATGGTGCATCATACTTTATCTGTTTAAATAGTACAATCCAACATTTACATCAATCCAGCAGGTTAATATTAACGTTATGCACCGTCACAGAGCACAAGCCATTCCAGAACATGAAAAGGGATAGCGCATTCACACTACTTAGCTTTTCGGTCCATTTGGCATGTTTACAGAGGACTGCAGATTGATAACTTGTCAGTAAGACCAAGCTAATAACAGCGGAGTGTCAAAGTAACATGAGCCATTAAGCTTCAACTGTTCGCTTAGAGAGCTTACAGCTAACGTTATTAAGCTAATGGGAGGTTAGCTATTCCGCAAGGTTACTGATAATACTGACCAGCATGTCCTTTAAGATCGTTGCAGTAGCTGTATGACACTTATTGTGCTGGTTTAGATAATGTTACCTCTTCTTGACCCATAAAAATAACCAACTAACGTTAATTAAACACCCGGTATCGTTGCTCGCATCACTAGCTGAGGTCAACTGAGAAAATACAACAAACTACATAGAAAGTAGCGATCGTTAGTTAGCTTGTGTCTAACATTTGACAGCTGGCTAGCCCTTAGCTTCTGTTGCTTATCATACGTACCCAAACAGCGACAGAGGGGAGCTAAACTGGGTGAAAGGGTAAAGGGATTTCCTGGTATTTTAAGTCGTTTGTGACCGATGTGTAACCCGTTAGTCACACTGAAGGGTTAATTGTGTAAGAAAAGACTGGTTAGTTGTCTAAAAGATGATGTGATTATGGTTTTAATAAAATTTGTAGTTGGAAAAGAAACCCTTATTCAGAGCACCGAATTTGCTAGGTCATAATACAGAGAAACGGCACAATTTCAGCCATTCAGATTGCAACCCGGACAACATAGCTGACGGACCCGCGTCCTATGCTTCCCAACTCATGGAGCTAGCATAACAGCTTCATTTTACCTCAGCTCACTTCTGTGTTATGATACTTGTAAATCAAGGTGTTTCAAAAAAGGTCTAGCCAGTGAAAGTCCGAGTAAACATTTCTGAGTGGATTCCACACAGGTTACAGGCTACTGTTGACCCATAAACACTAAGCAGACAAGTCAAACACAGCTACAGTGAGTAAAAAGAACAATATAGTAAATATGTGAAGTTTTAGCCCACATATGCAGCGTCTCACCTGTCTGTAAAGTTGGCTCCAGTTGTGAGTCAAAGTTGTTATTAATAACCTGGCCCGCAGTGTGAGACAGGCCAGGGTGGCAGATACTTTTATATGACGGTGACGGAGTAGCGTCCAGACTGCACTCCGGCACCTGGCTTCCCGTCCAATCACAGCTCACACACAACATGCGGCGCTACCAAGTCCTGCAGCTCTCTGGCCAATTGGAGAGCAGAGGTTACGACCACGCGCCGGAGCCGTAACTGCGGTCCAATGGGGTGAGTTGTACGATGTCTGGTGAGACAGAAGCAGCCAATCAAATGGTGGAAGTAATTCCTGGCGCGGTAGACATGGCGGTGGGCTGCGCTTCCACTCTTTATTTATAATAGAGCCATGCTTCCACTACACAGCAGAGCGTGTCCATGGCAACAGTCATCCATTCATCCAGTCAGAGGAGACGCCTGCTACCGTATCATTTCCGGTAATGACCATCAAATTTTCAGGCACATTTTTTTTTAAAATTAATAATGCCAATATTACATATAAGTCCATGTTTTTTGAGCACTGGTTTAACAGCAACATTATGCACGACGTCTGTAGCAGTGGCGTTATGTAACAAAGTAGTCTATGCAGTACTTAAGTATATTTTGGGAATATGTGTGCCTTAGTTGAGTTTTTATTTTTCTGTCAACATTCACTTTTACTCCACTACATTTTTCCAAAGCATCCTTAGCTACTACATAATAAGAAGGAAAGGGAGGACAGGACAGATGGACCAATAAACGACTGGGAGGGAGGAAAAACTGTTTTTCACTCTTTTGAAAAATACCCTGTTTTACTTCAAGTGTAATGTACTCTCTGTTTTTAATGTGGTGTATTTTATGGAAGAAATAAACTTCAGAATGCTCAAAATTCTGACTGCTCGCTTTTTTAAAAAAACAGCATTTACATGTAGGCTACTTTTACTTTCAATACTTTCTCGTCTTAAAACTCACTTTTACAGACTTTTTTGTACAGAAACCTTTATTTATTTATGAATTCACTCATATTTTTTTTAATCTCTATTCCTCTATTCATTTTGCTGCTCTAACTCTATCCCTTCCTTATCCTTCTGATGTCCTGTGCTTACCATTGTTTCATGTTTTTATTCATTTACTTGTTCATCTTTCTCTTATTCATCTGTTTTTATCTTCTTATTTTTGTTTTATTTCCATTGAGGTGATGCCATCATCTTCTATGATTTCTTATATTAGTTTTTATTATCTTTTATTGCTTTATTTTTTTATATTTTCTAAAACTGTATTCATTTAATACTTTTGAGATCACTTTTATTTTTATTCTTAACTTTTCTTGACCTTTTTCTGCATGTTTGTTGATGTTTATTTTGTTATTCCCTGGCCTCCTGCCTTTGCTTTGTCTGTTAAAGCACTTTGTAAACATCTGCTTTTAAAGGTGCTATCTTAATTAAGTTATTATTATTTATGATAATAACAATTAGGTTTTTTATCTCATAAAACTACATTTGATACTTAAGTACAGTAAATACCAGATACTATAAGACATTTACTGTAGTTTTAGAGGAAAAGGACATTTAAAAAAGAGATCTTAAACATGTTTTAATTTAGTTCTCCTGGACAACTATGAGATCTGTGACACCAAGTGAGACAAGGGTTTATTTCTCCTGGCTCTTTTTTTCTCCAGAGCAGTAACATGCACACAATCTCATTTTAGTCTTCTTTTAAGTTTTAGATCTCATCAAGCTCAAATGTATTTATCATTGTTTCTCAACTTGTGTGTCCCTTTGAGACAGATAAATCAGAGCTCTCTCTCTATTAACTCAATCTATTCTCATCAACTCAATCATCTCACACAGAGCAAATGAAGAGCTCTCCGTAAGCACTCATTGAATTCTCAGACTTAAAAAAATGTTTGAACCATCTGATATCTTGGCTTTATTGTAATCCACACGAATGTGTAATTATGTATCATGTATGCAGAATGATTGTGCACTGCAAAGACATGTTGCTAATTATATTTTCTACAAATGCAAATAATTGTAAGTATTCCAATACACATAATCACTGTATTACTGTATTATTATCCTGGAATATGCAAACATTTCAAACCACCTTGCAGCTAGGATTTGAACTCTTCACCTCTCTAGAAATGTGGAGGACGTGCTTTCCCTCCTGTCCTGCAGGGGGCGATAAATAGCCACGTGTTCCTCACCGACACCGATCCACTGAAGACGAGGAAGACATTTGGATGATTTGGAGGCAAGAAAACAAAACAATAATTTCAGTTCGCCTGCATGACTGAAGTTATCTGTCGATACGAACCATCCCGAGAGAGTTACAGACGTGTGTATTTAAGCGTATGGAGACGGTGACACGGCTGTGACCTCATGGAGAGCAAAGCGCCTGTTGTGCTGAACGCGGTTCCTCCTTACGGACATGTTATTGCCAGCGAGAGATGGAGAAACTCATCCCTCATTCAAAGCTTAAAGGGTAAGTACGTGTATATGTTTATTATTAACAGTTTCTTGATTATTTGTTGTATGAAATCAACGTCTGTGTCGTTGTGTTTTACACTGAGACAACAGACTTGGCCCAAACGCCGTTCAAACAAATCGCTATGCAGGTTTGTTTCGCTGACACGCAGAGGAACACGTCGTGTAGAACATGACTGTGCACATTTTCTGTTTCAGATACGCCCACTCTTCAGTTCACATGTCCTCACTCATAATAGCTTATTAATGTAATCACAGCCTCTATATCTCTGCTTACCGCGCGTCAGACGAGCATCCTACGAATATATTTAATTTTTTACTATTATCGTCTTTCGATGATTAGAGTAGCATTTAGTACGTTTTTGACTGGAGTTCTACGTGAAAGGCTAACGCCCACTTAAACTTGTATAATGTGAAATGTATGACCTCCTTGAAATCGGAGCGTCGAAGTTTGATGATAAAGTTGAAGCGATGTGCATGTATATCTTCATTTATATCCCGTTTATTAGTTGAATTGTGTGTCAATATTGCAAATGTTTTGATAATTAACCAATTCTCATTCTTTCGGCATTCTTTGGCTGAAATTCACTGCTGAGTACTTGATTAGTCTTACATGATATTTAACCCGTTGAAAGCTGGAGCCACACAATTTGTCTTGTGCTGCTTTCAGTTGCTTTTCGCAAATGTTTAACCTTTGAACTCTGAGCAAATCAGTAATTTCTTTCAGAAAATGAGAAAATAAAGACGATTGGTAAGAAATCTTCCACAAGTTGTAAGAAGTTAATAGATTTAGAAAGGTTTTTTTTTAAGGCTGGGAAAAAATGACTAGGGAAATAGGAAAAAGCTGAAGAAAACTATATTTAAAACGATCAGAATTACATGTTTTAAATTATTTAAAAATATTTTAATTTTGAAAGCACTTTTTCCATGTAATTTACTTTCAAAAACAAAACAACTTTCTTTGTATTTTTTGCAGTTTTCCTGTACTTTACTTTTTTTTTTTTTTTTGCTAATTTTTGGGTAATTTCGTGTTTTGTTACTCATTGCCTTCTTCACATGTTTTTGAAAGATATCAAGCCAATTTACAAGGGGTTAACTAAAACAAAACAGAAAAAAATAATATTTAAATTTGGGCTTTGAAAAATTGTGCATTATTTTACTATCTGACATTTTATGGACCAAAGAATTAATAGTAAAAATAATAATGAGTTGCTGTCTTACACTTTTGTTACATGTAGTTGGCTGGTCAAAGTTAAGGTTCATAATTAACATTTATGCAGTACCTTATCTATTTCTCTGGTTGCATAATGTACGTAACATTATTTCATGTGTGCTTTATGTCGCCTCCTGTGTGTGATAACTGTCTTTGCTCATAAAGGCTGGTTTTAAAGACTGTCAAATGCAAAATGCACAGTGTTGCAGAAGATTTCGGATTGGCATGCTCTTGTCTCCCTCTAAGCTTAAATGCAAGAACTTTACTGCCTTAATGTGAAGAAACACACTCAGGAACAAGCTCTCCTTCTGCTGTAGATGGAGGAGTGAAAATCCTCTTTGAGAATGAGCTCGGTGTTGCAGATTTCCTCCTGCCCAACAAAAGCTGCATCCTGTACGTATCTGAGTGTGACATCATAGCGGGAAACAGCTTCAAGAGGAAACTGGTCCGCTACAGAAATGTAAGTTTAATTAACGAGAAAACAAACAGTTTGGCTAAAAGCTTTTCTGTGTTGTTGTGGCTGATAAGAACCGTGTCCCTCCTGTTTTAAAGAGGAGCAGTAGTTTCCAGGAGCTGGTGCTGGTGGAGAACACCAGACTCAGTGAGCAGTACTTCTCAGCTGTGCAGAAGTTTGTGGTGTTCGACCTCGGCTTGACTTTGCTGCCTGTCAGCGGGCAGACTGAGGCCTCGCAGCTCATCTTGCAGTTTGTAAGTATAGATGACAAAACTATAAATCTGCAATGAATACCGGTTTACCTTATTGAAATTGTTATTTATTTTTGTTAATTATTTAGGGGGACATTCCAATCAAGGTTTTTTGGCCCTGGTCTCAACACTGAGTCCAGATCCAATACTTTCATTTTTCTAGATCATATAATCTGCACAGTGCACACTTTGACTAAGCTTCTTCTAAAATTATTAGAATCAATCAATATATGGCCTATGATTGACAATATAAAATATAAATAGCTCTGCAATGCATTAGCCCATTCTTCTTCTTCTTCTTTTTTTTTTTTTTTTTTTTTTTACAAAATATTGTATACAATGACAAACCACCTCTTTAATATTTTGGCCTCTGTGCTGTCTCAAGTGGACATGTCTGTCCCTCTATGAGTGTTCTCAGTGTTTGCTGCTCCAGTGCAGCTTGAATCAACTTTGTTCCACTGACTATTTATCGTCGTCATCCTTACATCTTTTGTGCAGACAACACTTTATTAGTCAGATTCAGAATCTGGCTTTATTGCCAAGTACATTTACATATACAAGGAATATGACTTGGTGTTTTGGTGCAAGACTTAAACGTTAACATAAAGGAAGAATAAAAACATTGAATTTAAATAGTATAAGAGATAAAAATATAGAAGCAATTAAAAAATATAAAATGAAAAAAAGAATATAAAGAACACAACACAAACTGTATGTACAAAAGGTGCAATGGAGGAAGTACAGATGTGCAGAAGTTGGTTTTACAGTACAAATATCTACTGTCTAAATACATAAGTTAACATAAGTGTGCATGTAAATACAAAATGCCTGTATACACAGTGTGATTTTGGGCTGTCTCAGACAAAAGAAGAGCAACATGAAGTAAATGTGGTGATATCTTTGGTCGTGGCTTTAAACCGGTGGTGCTACGTCACACAGTGAGAAAGATTCAAGGATGGCTGTTGTCACATCTTGCAATCAAAGACAGCCTGGGAGCTAATTCTTACAGTATCAGAAATATGGGATGACCATCTCACAGTGTGACTACTGTTATTACTTACATCTACTTACCAACCAATAGAAATGCAGCATGAACACACTGAACTCTGCTTTATGCGAGTAGATGCTAATAAATACTTTGAGCTGTCATTGCAAAACTGGTGCCAAGTTGGCCTCTTTTCCCAGCCATGACTGCGTGACATTCTCCTCCTAAGACTTTTTTGATACACATAAAATGCCACATCGATTAATGTACTTTGTAGCCTGTGATTCAGTGGGTGATGTCATCGCAGTCTGCATCCATCAAACTAAATGTTGTACCCAGGTTTATTAAAATCCATATCGCACACTGCAGCTTGTACTAAATTTATAAGATTGCTAAAATCTCAGCCTTTAGGAGGCTGAAGTGATGTTGGCTTTTTGCTTTCGCGACTTTAATTATACTGAGTGAGGCTGATTAAGCTCTGAGAACAAGGCGACCTGTTCCAGATGACCTTTGGGGTTGAGGTGGAAATATCAGTGGAAAACCTTAAAAACAAGTAATGACATTTTAAAATCAGTTTGAAAATGTAGTGGAAGCCTGTGTAGTGATTCAGCACAGGCGTTATGTGAAGCACTACACTTTCTTTGTCTGATGCTGACTCCAACCTGCTGCAGGTTCACGGGGAGGGCAGAGAGAACCCCTTTAGGAGGAGAACTTCGTCTCGGCTGTTGGACCTGCTGGTGCTGGCTCTGGTGCAGCATGTCCCCGGGGTCGGCAGGGTCAAAGCTGTGGCCCTCCTGCAGCAGTTCTCTAACATCCAGCAGCTCTGCAACGCCACCCCCGCTGAGCTGGAGCCCATTGTGGGTCAGGCTGCAGCTCAGCAGATCCACAGTTTCTTTCACAAAGTCACGGCTGCTGGAACCTGAGGGCGCCGCTCTGTGTCTGGGAGGTCTGGATACTCTGGCTGGACACCAGCTACAGACTTTTAAGAAACAACATCTGTTTACTGCTGTCTGTGTGGACGGACACATTTCTGAGATATTTCAGTCCGGACCTATGTAGAGGATCAACACTCATGGGCATCCACAGAGCCCATGCAGTTAGTTTTAGTTTAGTTTTGCACTTTTGCATCCACAATAAACAAATATCAGTCATTTGTAGCATCAGTTATTTTTAAAAATTATTTTGTGTTTAAGTTCTTGCTTTTGTTTAATAGATTTAAACCCTTTGTCACTGCTCACCCAAACCTCTGGATCTCCCTCCCTCCAAACATCCATCACTCTGACTCACTCCACTCTGGGGGAACTGTCATGTCAATCATCTTTATATGCAGTCTGTGGTTGTGGCCCAGTTTTGCAGACAGTGGGATTGGCAGTTCCTAGCATCTAGCGACTATCTGCGGCATTCTGCGACACACACACACACACACACACACACACACACACACACACACACACACACACACACACTCCCTGTAATACATTAAAAGGAACAAAGCGCACTGTAGTGAAACTTAAGTCAACAGATATTTATGGCAATCAGTTACATAATGTAAAATTTACTCAGTTTTAATATTCTTAGATATCTAGTAATAAAATACACGTCCGCAACTTAAATACTCTTAAATGGAAATATCAACTAAAAAACAGAACCAAAAAAATCGGCTGCATGTTTACACCATGGTTTACACCTCTTTGGAGCCATTTTGTGGCTTTTGGTATTGATTCTTTAGTTTATGCTTTTGAGTTTTAACACATGCAGTACCAGAATCCTACACGTAGTGGAGTATTATTTATGGGAAATTTTATTTTCGCCAGGGTCAAGTCAATAATGAAAAGTCGGTGTAGCAAGACGTTTGTGAACGTGTTGGAGTATGACAGGCCGTGTCTGAGTAGTATTGACCGTGTTGGTGTACAACTTTGTGTGGATTAGAGTGTTGGTTTTTTTCGTCTCAATATCTGATGAGGTGACAGAGGAGAAAAACAGGCACATTAAATAAGTTTGAATGAACTGGGAAACATTTTAATACTTATACGCATAAGAAATGTTACTGGCGTTTGGCCTCCGGTGCCTTGACATTTGGTTTATTGACAGTCACCACACAATTGAATTTACAAAATAATTAAAATAAATGAATAATAATAATAATATTAAATTAGTAATAATAATTACTTGTTTGTCAGTCTTTTGTGATTCACATGTCTCTCAACAATGTAAAAAATATATAAAAAATATAAAAATAAATACATTAAATAACTCTCTAATAATGAAATAAATTCAAGTATTTGTCCTGCTAGTGCCAAGATGCTTCAAGAGTGCCATTGGATGCTGCAGCTGGTTCACATGGCTACAAGCATGCCTGAGAGACTCACTGTCTGCCAAAGCTGCATCAGTGTCCAAATGCCAGAGGATGTCAGAGTGTGCCTCTACCTGTAACGGTATGCTACAGCCTGCCTCTACCTGCCACAGCCTGCCTCTACCTGTCACAGTGTGCCTCTACCTGCCACAGCCTGCCTCTACCTGTCACAGTGTGCCACAGCCTGCCTTTACCTGCCACAGCCTGCCTTTACCTGCCACAGCCTGCCTTTACCTGCCACAGCCTGCCTTTACCTGCCACAGCGTGCCTTTACCTGCCACAGCCTGCCTTTACCTGCCACAGCCTGCCTTTACCTGCCACAGCGTGCCTCTACCTGCCACCAAATGTTGCAACATAATGATGACATGCTTGGCAAACAATCATGCTGAAACTGATTCACGGCAGCTGACCTGTCCTGCAAACAGACAATTCGTTCTCGCACTCACTGACATTGGGTGGATGGGGGGGTGTCCTTAATGCCGAGCCAGTACCGCTAGTATGCCGCATGGTGGCACTAGTTGCCACGAGATGCCAGGAGCTGACAGGGCAAGATGCCACAGCCTGCCACAGTCTGCCACAGCCTGCCACAGCCTGCCAATGCACTAGGAGGGCAGAGCTCTGGGCTCTGTGCATCTGTAAATCAACCCCATCGATCAGTTTGAGTTTGGTTTGTCAACAAACTCCATCACTGACCCTGCCCTCTGATACACTGTGGAATCACAGGTTACTTCGTCTTGCCGTTGAAGAGCGCGGCGTTAGCCTCTGCACCCCACATTTCCCTGTCATTGATCCAGGCTGCCACCCCGTCCATTTCCTCATTCTCTTCCTGTCGTCTTCGGGTTGCTCTGCACGATTTAAGTCTTTTCTGGTTGATCCATCCCTTTACCCTTTCCTCTGTTCATCCCCTTTGTACTTTTAGCAAATCAGCCTAATTAATTATGAAGTGAGCCTCAGAGGGTCTTAAATACGCCGACTCATGGGGTCCGAGCGCTCAGCCTGACATCTGCTTCTGTAGCCAACCAGAAGTCCCTGCTTTATAAACTTGTTTAAGAAAATACAAATTACTAAATTATGACAAATTAAACCTTTCATTTTTAAGTTGAAACAACTTCACAAAATCAAATAAATATAACTAAATTTATATATAAATTTATATTTATATAATAAATATAAATGTATATTTAGTTATATAAATTTATACTTATATAATAAATATAAATATATGTATATTTGCGAATTTAACAAAATAGATTAAGTAAACATAAATGAAGATTCATGGTTATATTACTTTAATATTTTGAGGCAATTGATTTTCTGGATATTTTTAGCTAAAATCATCTTGTCAGATCTGAATGAACTATGATAGCTTCTGTTTTCATCAAGTCATAATGGTGAAACACATTTCATTCATTCTAATTCAAGTTTTCAAAAAGCCGTTTTCATAACATAACAGAGTCACAGACATGTTACTGTGAACATACTGTTTAATTACAACATGAAAATTGTTTTGAGGACAGGAAATAAAAACTGAAGAACTCATTAAATAGACAGAACACAGGAACAGGAAACAAAAGCTGAACTTTGAAATGAATCAGTCCCTCTTTCATCATTCTCTCATTTCTCTTGAACTGCGAGTGAGGTCCCTGAAATGCTTATGGCCAAACAGAAGCATCACACGTCAGAGCAGTGTTCTGCTGCCCACTCTTATTGAAGCTGGGTCCCCGTGTTTCTCTCCCACAGTGCCAGCAGCTGGCTGCCTGCCTGGGGCTCCAACTCCTGCAGGAGACCAGAAGAGATGAGAAAGTTTCAAATGAGCAAAGGAGGTGCACTGTCCATGAGCAAAACACAACACTACCAACCTGGAATATTTGCTCCTGACCAGCTGAATGCCATCTTGACAGTTTGCAATGCAAACTCTCAGTAATGTTGCCAAACCCTCTACAGACCAAATTATTGTCTTTCTGTTGCTAGGGTAAACGCATTGGTCCCTGTTCACTTCCTTGCCAACAACAAGAACACTAGAAGGTTTCTGCACTGGGTGCTTCTCATGTCCACTCAGTGCCAGCTTTGAAGAGGCAGGTTGTTTGAGGATGCTGAGATGCGCAACCAGCAACCGTATTCAGTATTCAGTGCTTAGGAGTAACTAGTTACAGTAATTAAGTTACAAAACAAATGTAATCAGTTATAGTCACTGAAAAAAATACCATGTAATTACCACTGCTAATAAAATGTTGGTGATTACAAAGGGTTTGGATCTGAAAAAAACAACAACTCTTCAGTGAAAAGTTTATACGTTGCATAAAACAAGCTTTACTTCTTGTTACTGAGCAGGAATGTCTTCTTTTGGCAGATTTTTAAAAGTGCAGGTCAGCAAAGCCACTGTGACAAATTTGAGTGCAACATTTATGCACTTATGTCTTTAGGTCTTTTCAGTTTTGTTGACCTGTTTAAAACATTTGTTAGAAAAAATTATCAAAAAGTAATTAAATGTAACATACAAACATACAAACATAACATACTTTACATTACTAGCGATTGGGACAGGCAGTCAGTATTACCACAGTTCATGCAGACATTACAACATGAAATTCAAGGACTTTACTTGAAGCACAAAATTCTTTTCATATGTAACTTTTAATGAAATATTGAGACCAATGTCTTTGTGCGCAATGTCCAATGTTTTTCAGTGGTTACTTATAACATTATTTTTAGGCAGAACTGTATGAACTCTTCAACAAAACATTTGAATGGCATCAGAGTCATGGTGCTTACACTAATGTACCGCTTTATCGTTCTTCCAAAATTTCCCATCCAGATAAAGTTTCAGAGCAAAGCGTGAGAATAACCACAGGAGTACTACTGGTCTGCTGCTCCGGCTGCAAGCAGTGTCCTGCTGCCTGCCCCTCACCTCCTGACTGACTGCACACAGCGCAAGAAGAGAGGGAGACACGCTGCAGTGCTGCCTGATGTCAGACAAACTGTCAGCTCGCTCCAAAAAGGACCACACATAAAGAAAAGAAAAATCATCTTTAAAATGAAATTCAGTAGCAAACGGAATGGATGCCTGCAGGGAATTTAGTTTTACTTTCAGCTGAGCTAGTACATCAGAGCCCTGCTGAAGAGAGAGGAAAAGAAATCACGATAAAAAGCCATCTCTTTAAGCTAAATCATGTTAAGTTTTTGCCTTGCCACCATAGGCCTGCTGGTTACTGTAGACCAGTAAAGTCCTCTGTTTAGTGAACTCTGGCTCATTAGGAACACAGTACACTACATTTTTAAAGTAGCAGGTAGTCACAGGGTGAGAAAAATACATAATGTATAGAAATCCAACTTTTGAAGCAGACTCAGTGCTCCGTCCTCTCACCTGTCCGTCCCTGCTAATCTGGACCTTCTTGTTGTCATTCCATGGGTTGAGGATGTGTTGAGTGCACTGGAAGGGAATACTCTCTTTGTGGATCCACTCTACATTGAAAACCCCTCCGAGTCCCATGAAGGCCCAGTCCTGGCAGCTCTCCTGACCGATGATGGAGGTCATGTGAGCATAGCCCTATGGGAAAAAACCCTAACATATTACTTTACTATGTATTCTATATATCCTTATTCAATAGGGATGTAACATCCTGATCAACATCAATCTATATCATCCTCTTTTGATGCGCATTATTTGAAATTCTGTGTCAGCGTTAAATAGCAGTGAGCAGATAACAGCAAGCAATCAATAGAAAGATGATGGCAATAACATTATTGAAAAAAGTTAAATCAGTCAGCAGGGTGGAAATATTTGGAATTTCTTTTTTTATCAACAAACAAAGAACATGACACAGGTAAACAACTGTGAGAAGAAATACTTAGTAAACAGGACATATCTGCCTGGACAGGCATCTTTGTCCACCGATTTCTCTACGGCAACATTAGTGGCTCTGTTTCGACAATGTTAGACTGAGAAAATGTGCATGCAGGCTGAAACTCAGCCATGCTGTTCTGTCGGGGGATGCAGTAACTGCCAGAAACCAATGGTGAGTGAGAAAAAGTATCAATAATACATGTCATTTGTTAAGCTATGAGTGATGTTTTATCTTCCATGTGTTGTAACAGAAACTGAACTCCATGTAGAGTGTATTTTTTCCATCTGTCAGTGTCACCTGGAAGTGTCCAGAGCCCTGAACAGAGAAGATGAGGATGATGAGGTTATTCTCCAGGAAGGCTCTGGTGAGTTTGCTCTCATTGTTCGGTGTGGTGGACCAGATCCCTTTCTGCTGAGAGATGTCAATGTTCCTGATGTTGCTGCTCTTCATGATGAAGTAGCGCGCTGATGAAAAGACTGACTGAGAGGACAGTGGCTTTGAGATCTGCTGGGGACACCATGAGGAAAGCAACAGTAGAGCTTACTGGGCAGAGAACTTCAATCAATCACAAATGTCTATTGGACATTTGTTTGATATTCTGTCACAATTAGCATATGGATTCTTGAATTATGGCCAAAAAAATGTTTTGAGAGATCAGTGTCCTGGACCTTGTGCTGCCAAATTTTATTTAGTTCATTGTCAGGTCTAAATGGATGTTTGTGTCCAAGTGTTTTTGAGATATCATATTCACAAGAATGGTATGGATGGACCAACAAAGGGATAGACTGAGAGCCCCAAAACATAATGCTTCCAGCCACGGCTTTTGCCAGCAAGGAGGCATAAAAACTCATCAACTTTGACTAAAGTGCCGTAAAGGGGTAAAAAAAAAAACCGTTGATAACGATGGGACGTAGCTGGGCATTTCAAACATGCTGAGCACAAATGAGAAGACTTATTCCCCTATAACTGAAAGAAACTCTAGACTTGATGAAAGCAGAGGACTGCAATAACAGCAGTATTACAATACATCAAGTGGTTGACTTCCGCAGGGAATGGAAAGAAGCCACCATTTCTTATTTTTCATGGGAGCACCCTGTGTTTTACTCTCTGTTTCAAATACCCACATCGTCTCAGGCCACCAAGCGTCAGCTCTGTGCTGAGTTCTGCAAGTTTGGCTCTAAAAGATCACAAAAGAGCAAACAAAAGCAAATGGAACAGGAGCAGACAGTGAGTACCTTTCCTGAGGACGACGGACAGGGGCTGTCCAAGGGACTGTCCAAGGTCAAAGAGCAGGACGCGTTACTGGAGGAGTGAGGCTCATCACGGAGCTGATTTCTGGGCAGTGAGGCTTCATCTCTGCTGTGGCCATTCCTTTGGAGCACAGTCTGTGCTGCTGGCATCCTACAGGACCTGATGGAAGTCAGTATAATGTAGCATTAGTATGAATATAAAGTGAAACATTAAAATATACCATGACTGATTATTCCACGTTCCCAAACGCCTGCCTAGGCTTTTATTTACCTAACTGCAGAGAGAGGCAGGTCTTCATATCAGGCAGGCTTGTACTACAGGCAGGCCTGTATGTCTGATTCATCCTGCTTAATATTTCAAGTTTAGTAAGGACAGTAAGCTGTCCTTCTGTTTTCTGATCTAGTCTGATTCATTACAAATGCTTGTGCAGCGTTTGTTTGATCAGTGTTTAGCCTCTGTAAAGGCTCCTTTTACTCAGCTTATTTAAGATGGAAATGCTGCACCACTGTTCAGTGTTCTGAATAAAGGATACAAAAACTGAATGAAGGACGGACTTGACTTGCTAAAACCAGTAGTGAAGGCAGTAACAGAGCCAAATCCATATCTATGTAAAATGGACAGCCAGTGTAGTAGGCACTACTAGGCACTACACTAGTAACTACAGGCACACGAGCACTTGACTCTGATGCTGTTGTGTTACATGTTATGCTACTTTTTCTTCCAGAACGCCAGCATTCTATCTAAAAATCCCATACTGCAGTAGCATTATATGTGCGTTGTTTGGTTCAGTGTGAAAAAGCAAAGATGGTGTAATGGCAGATCTTTACTGCAGTACAGTGGCATCTCTGTGTAACAGAGATGGAGGACTGCAGTGTGGAGTGGAACAGGAAGAGCAGCCTAAATGTGATGAGGTTCAGATCTGAGGGTTGAGAAAGCAGGTAGTGGATGGCATTAAAAGTATAGAGACATCTGGTCTTCCAGGAAACTCAAACTATGGTGCCTGAAGTTTAGTAAAGATTTCAAGGGAGTCTTGAAGAGGGTGTCGAGGTTCTGGAGGAATACAGATATGTTGGAGTTCACCTGGACAACAGGCTAGGCTGAAGGGGCAACACTGAGGCTGATTACAGAGGTCCTGATGAGGCAGCAGCATCAGAGCCAGTGGTCGGGTTTCCATTACAGATTTGTGCAAAACAAATGCGGTATTTTCGAAATGTGGATAAAACACAATTGCGAGATGACTGTGTTTCCACTGAGTGATGTTCTGCGACTTCTCCTCTGGTCTCATATCATATCATTCCAAAAAGCATGGCAATGGATGCTCAAAACATTAGCAGCTTTATTTCTATTGCAGCCACCATAATTTAAAGGCGAGCCCCTTAAACGTGGGAGTGGCCATATATGAGGGATTTCTGGGAGGTTATAGTCCACGATTTCACAGAGGAATTGAGGATTCAAAACTTCCAGATGATCCACTTAGCGTTTGAAGTGTATGTGATGCAATAACACCTCTTGTAGCTCCTGCTGCATCATGAGGGAACCAGTTCTTACTGACAAGCACATAGTCATAGTATCATGTGACCTAGAAGAGCCAAAAAACTGTTTCCATTGCAGTTTGGCCAAATATGGTATTTTCCTATCCCCTATAATACCACCTCTTGCGAGCGTAAAAACTTCTTGCAATAAACAGGAATTGGTGTGTTTTCGTTGGGCATATTTTGTATTTAGTTTCAATTTGTGAAATGTTAGGCTTAATGGATTGTCTGTTCTTGCAGAATAGCCCCATAGGTTGGAGGTGGAGAGTAGAATGACACGCAAACTCTTAAACATCATAAAGATCATCTGACATTCCCTCCACACCCCTCATGTCAAACAGTGGAGCACACATCTGTCAAACCATTACTGTAGAGACAGAAAACTAGAGGGATTAGAGGTGCTGCTGTGTCAGGCTGTGTCACATTTTAACAGCAGAACCAGACACTAAATAAGGGAAGTGGAGATGATTTTTTTATCCTCACAGATCACTTCCTGGGAGAACAGTGATATCTTTAAGCACCACAATACATCACACTGCAATGAAAAAATATTCATGTATCAATACATATTGGTTCTGAATATTTGAAACTATTTTAGTACTCATGTTCTGCAGTACTGATAATGGTACCAGCTTTGTTTCATGCTCTCTCCTGCTATTAATGTTTCCTACACCCAGAAGAAAGAAAACATTTTGACAGTATTTCAAAACTATTCTGACTTTTTAAATTCATTTCCTGAGAAATAGCCCTCCTCTTGTCCCAGCCTGATTCTATTTTATGATCTTAAAATGTCTAAATTTGTCTTAGTGATAAAATTCAAGCCTCAACTCTGTATTTTATCTGAGACTCTAAGACCTATCTCACTTCTGAGAAGCCTTGGAGTGCAGCAAAATAAATGATTTAGTCTTTTGCTCCTTATTTCTTAAAAGGATGGTTTAATAGAAATACATCAGAATTTAGCAATTTCCAAATAAGACTGATTTGTTTCTGATGAGGCAAAGGAAAGACTATTACGGGCAGCAAAACCTGCTTCTGGGCAGTCAAACAGCTGCTCTCTGCTACTAACCAAAAACAAGTCCCTCATGTCTAGTTATAGCCTTGTTATATTTATCTTAAAAAAAAAAAACCTTGTATGCCTTTGATGTCAACTTCTGACATCAAGGTATTGTATCAAAGTTAGAGATACCAGTACTGTGAGAATGCAATGTGAATGTTTTAGAGACTACTTTATACTTGTCATTGGTGTGTGGCTGGGGGCTGTGCTTGGAGTTCTTCACAAAAGCCTGGGGCCCATCCTCTGATGACATAGGCCGGGGCCTCTGGCCAACCCCTGTGGGCTGCTGCAGGCCTGCTTCCTGCTCCTCTGCTGCAAGAACCTGAGAGACAGCAGATAGAGCTCCAGTCATTAACCTGCTGCCTGCTGTCTGTTCTGCAAACACAAGCTAGAGCAGTACATTATAGATACAGACATGAGATCCTGATTCTCATTCATTCATCGTTTCTCAACATTCTGTTAGGCTTGAATCCCAGTGTGTTTTTCTCTTTAAATGCAGACCTTATAATCTGTGTAATGTCATGAATAAAGTATGAGCTATGCTACCATCATAACGAATGAAAACATTAAGGAATGCTGAAGGATCAGGTCAGGCCTGACTTTTTTTGGGTCTGATCATAGCTCTCATACATATCCAGCCACCTAAACCATGTCCAGGCTGCTCATGAAGTAAGCGTACACATCAACAAATATAATGTGGCATCATGCATCATGGAAATATTGTGCAAAGTTAAGCACATGGATGAAACACAAGCCGCAGCAGCAAAGCCTCCTCATGTGGTAACTGTTGAGCATACTGTACATTCCCATGTCAAGTCCACACATGATCGATCCATTTTCACTGACAGACGGTGGAAAAGATAGACCTGTTCAAGAATTGGCTCTCAATTTTTAGACCTTTAATAACACGAGAGAAATTAGTTTGGCTTTACAAAGAGCACAGAGATCATAGTTGTGATCAGCAACAGTACTTTAGTTTTGGTTTTTGCCTGAAATTTTGGATTATAAGTCAGAAATAAACAATAGCCAGTTTCTTTACTGTAAATTCTGAATAGTGACCAAATTTTCAATTTGTCACTAAATTCAAGTGGGGTTGTAGGGGCTACTGATCCATAGACAGTATCTAACATATAGCAGATGTCAGTCGGCACACCCTCAGTTTGGAGAAGCAGGCTAAAGTCCAACATGGAAGCTGAGTAATGTACTGCTGTGGAGGGGTCAGCAACAAATCATACATTAGCCAACTTAAAATATTAACATCAGTGTAAATGTATGCTGTATTTACCCTTTTGTCAGACAGCCTGTTCTAACAGAGAAGCTGTTCACTGCTTCAATACCACATCTTCATTTTAGCTTGCTGAACACAGGAGCTGCTGGTCTACTGCTGCCTCCATCAGTCAGTGTGTTGTTGTGTGACTTTGGTGAATCTGAACTAAACCTTTTAAAAGCCAAAGTCACACAATAACACAAACAATCTCACTGTTTGATGCAGCAGTATGCCAGAAGCTCCTGTGTTCAGTGATGTTAAATCACTGTTTTTCTCAATGGAGTCTGGCTTTGAAGAGAGCGATATAACGGCTTCATTTTCCCGTTGGAAATCACTTTCTGACAAAAAGGTAAAGGAGTCTAAAAAATTCCTAATATAGCATTCACTTAAAACTGATATTGTTTTTTTAGGTGGCTGTAATACATTTTGTTGCTGACCCCTCCACAGTTTCCATGTCCAGCCTGCTTCTCCAAACTGGGGCGTGTCAACTTAAATCTACTGTATGCAATACACTAACTTTGGATATGTGACCTCTACATCCCCACTTCAAAAAATCTGAAATATTCCTTTACAGAGTTTTGCGCCATTCTTGCATTACACAGATTTTACTTATTGTTTTTTTCTGATGTACAAGTACAGTAAATTAATGTAGAATTTAAATAAGTCAAGATTCTACATCAATTTTCTTGTGGAATTGTTGGAGTGATTGAGCTGATGCTGTGCAAATTATTAAACATATAATTTGATAGATCTGTTACATGACCAGAAGTTGAGGAAGGCAGATATTTGCCAAGTATAGTCTGGCAGGGGCAAAGAAAGGTTTCTTGAGAAATTTTTAAAAGCTTCAAGAAGATAATGTGTTTTTTGTTGTTTGTGTTTTTTCAAAGTTTCATTACAGTTCCCAGCACTACAGATAAAACAATAAAATACGCACCTTTTTAATGTCTGACTGCATTTTTACACACATATATCAACCAGTGTGAATATAGTAGAATTACACACAGCCAAAATACACTAAAATGAAGAGGAGGATGACAACTTGTCTGAGGCTCATCATCAGATATTTGAAACCTGCACACACTGCTGTTGCTCTGTTTCCTTTATGTTGTTGTTCCTTCCTGTAAAACCAAGTGAAACTTTGAGGAAGAAAAGAGAAAGTGACGTACAGAGACCAGGGTACGGATAATGGCCTCGTCTTGTTGAGACCACGGCTTTGAAGGACAACGGATCCTCTTGATGAACAGACTTTGCCACTTCTGCCTAAGTTCAAACACCAGTCCTGCAGTCTGACAACATTGCACACAACATGAGATATGAGACAGTATGCAAGTTTAAAAAAGACTTAATACAAACTATCAGATAAACAGCATCAACACCAGCTAAGAGCAGGCTCATATCGGCTGAAACTCCCTCTTAGCCTGCCAGTGAGAATCCTCAACTGTGAAGCTGAGCTATGATCCAGTGAACTAAACATTTTGCTATTTTCTATTTCCCAAAAATCAGTGATTAAGTTATTACATACAACAACATAGAAAAAGTTTGGGAACCTCTGACATAAAACAAAATACATCTTAGGGGAAAAAATCCCATTGAAATTCATAAACTAAGTTTCAAAAGGTTGAAAGGTCAGTGTTGATAACAATGTTTCCTCACCTCTCTGTCCAGTTTGAAGGTGAGCCAGTCATCAAGCCTCAATTCAGCCAGATCCTCTGGCTCACTGTCACTGTCTGAAGGAAACAACAAGGAGACCAAGACTGAATCTGCACAGGCAAGCTTCTGAAAACACTTCTGTCAGAAAACACTCAGCAGGAAGAGAGCTTTGTTAAACACTATGAAACTTAAAAGATTAAATGTCTTCAAATGTTTGCAAAACAATGTAAAATATCACATCAAGTACATTGTTTGACGTGATTTTAACAATGTCAAGAAGTCAAGAGTTAAGGAAAGTGGGACGAGCATGTCTCCTTCAGCTGGCCTCAGAGAGGTTTTGGAATGGCGAAAGACTCTCAGTGTTAGGGGAGGAGGCAATGTTTGACAGACTCAAGTCAGGCCAGAGCCTGGGAGAAAATGCTCAAGTACCTGGACAGTGTTGGGATGACTTGATTTACACCCAGTTCAATTCTCAGAGTATCATTTGTGGACAGAATCTCTGTATCGTTAGGAACCATGATGGCAGATTCATGGCAATCTGGACAACAGGCAAAATACCTTGCCGTGTACAAGAGTTTTGAACTGAGAGCGCAACATCGCCACACTTAGCCCACATTGCTAACATGTTAAATGATGGAAATTCAAATAGTTTACCATTAGCGTTGTGTACAGCGGGCTCCTGCAGGGCAGGGCTGGGCAGTTTGGCACACCCTGCAAATATGGCCACAGTGATGGGAGTCACCAGGGAGCAACAGCGGACGCTGGCCATCCTGTGACCTTGGCTCATCTCATCATAGATCAACCAGTCTGTGGGAAGGGCCTGGGCAGATTTGGCTGGGCTGAACTAAACAGCAAACACACATAGTCACATAACTACAACCTTCTGCCTTCTAACTTAATCACTTGGGATGTCTAGTTAAAGTAATTTTTGCCCATGATCAAGTCCAAGTCACTCAATATTAAGTATCTGGGACCAGGGATCCATGTTTACATGTGGTTCTCTCTTCTATGACTCACTAGCTGCGTGGCTTCACCCACCTCTTCACATGGAAGGTGGACAAACCTGTGTCATTGTGGTTTTTCAAAAAAGTAAAGACAAAACATATATGCTGAAATGTATATGGTCTGTGTATCATCCTTTCATTCAATTCCATTTGGCAAACTAAAAAACAAAAAAAATTAGCGAGAGTATCATTTATTTTTTTTTCTGTATAAACCAAATATTTAAAAAAGACATTTGTTTTCTCATCATCCGCTTGAGAGGAAAAACCAAATAAATAAGGAAACAAAAACAAAATGACAAGTCAAATATATGTTGTTCTTTGTTTTTATTTCTTTATTTTCTTATTCCCATGGTGTCATTCTGCTGCAGCTCCAGGTTTCACGCATGCACTGCCTGAAGAGTGACGCTCAGAGTGGAGCACATGACAGTGTGGAAGACTTTAAAAATAAGGTAGTTTGGTCATCAGAGCTGAGTGCACCAACTGTCTGAAGTCTCCTGGGTGTAAAGTCTGACTCAGAGCTAAGAGTTACAACCAGCGTTGTTTTTTGTTTTGTCTGCCAGATGGAACTGAACAACTGAATGAATGGATGATGCAAACTGTAAATATCTGTGTCCTCTCTTTCTGTGCAGAAAAAGATTTTTACCACATATGGGTTCATGATACATGTGATAACTACAGTGCAGACATGTATTCTGCATGGCCTGTAAAGATCTGAGTCCCCTGGGCAGTGCTCAGTGGACAGAAGGTGAGTTAAAACCCCTCTAGTGATAAGACCACGATGTAAAGACAGAATCCCATATCAAGTATCAAGTCAGTGATTTGTTGTCCTACCTCCTTGAGCTGGCTCAGGATTGATGTGGGATGAAAGTGGACCTTCTTCTTCCTGTGACTAGAGAGCAGGGAGTTCTCCTGGTTGATATGGACCATGTTTGGATACATGCCAGCCACCAGGGCTGCCTTCACCACAGCCCAGTTCTCCGAGTTCTGATTCACATCACGGATGTCACTGCCCCCACGGGCTCGCACGAACCCTGAGAGACAAACAGACCATTTCTAATTCTTATCTTTATTCATTCACCAAACACGACTAAAATTACAAATGTCCTGATCAGGTGTTAATCTTAGCCAGTACAGACTTTATTTTTTTCACTGTTATATTACAGGACCAATTCTGAGGGACTGTTGTTGTGGCTTTGATATTAACCCTTAGGGGCTGTTTAGCTCATTTTACACACTTTTCATTCCCCATTTCCCCAAGTTTGGCTGTGTTCATGCATAAGGCATACATTTTGGCATTTTGTGTATTTTTGTTTAATATTGGAATTTCCTGCTCAGCTCCCACAAAAAGTCTAAAATACACCGTGGAAACTAAAGTGCAAAAAATGCTCCATTGAAACCCATTTAAACTGACATTTTTGATCCTAAAGCCATTGAAGCATAAAAACATGTATTGTGTTATTTCTGAGTGTCTTTCTGGGCTTTTGACTTGAAATTCTTCATTTTTTTCCATTTTCTACCTGATGATGTCATTTTATACCATATTTGGCATATGGAGAAAATACATGCTATTTCCACTAGGTACAATGTCACAGTCAATGTTGCTGCTAATCATTGACATATTCCAGGTTGTCATCAACAAAAAAGAAAACAAAAACTTGGCATGTAGTATACTGAAGATAATTCATTTTTTGTTTATTCTTTTCATCTAAAAACAAAAATCTGGCATTTAAAGGGTTCAAATTCTGAAACCTAATGAATATTTGATATTTATGATTAGGACTGATGTTGCCTACAAAATTAAATCAATGAAACAAGAAGTTATATTGGTGTATAAAATGTTTTTAAAGCTTGATTTTGAAAAGCGCATTTTGTGTGCAGAGTTATCCGAGTATGTGTAATACTTAAGCAGGCCCTAAAGGTTTATGTGATAATGACACTAAGAAAGCCAAAAGGCCAATTAAAGATGACAGTCAGTGTGGTGATGTTGGGTCATACCACACACACTTGGTGGAGAGCAAAATACAGTCTCAAGGACATGAAAGTGGACCTGACCAATGGCACGGAGCTGTCCCAGCAGCTGTGTCCTCATGCCCAGTATCATGTACATGGTTGCCTTGGACAGGAAGTTCTTCTCACAGAAAGATTTCTCCCAGCCATCACTGCGGGCCTTCTGCCATGCCTGTCAGCACATGGGACAAACATGAAGAGAAACTGTCACATGTTACTCTGAGAACAAAAATCATTACTTTACCAGAACCATAAAATCCCTTCCTACTGCTTCAGCTTTATTTCTCTGTCATTTCTTGAAGTGACAACAAAATAGATTTCCATTTTTCTTTCTTTATTAAGTGCTATCTAAATGTGTTGACCATGGGACAGTGTTTCTCATGTCATACTAAGAGACTATTTGATGGTAATCTCATTTTGCTTTATGCAGATGAATTGCAGAGCATTTGTTCACACAGTCACAGAGGTTTGCTCCCTAAAGTGTCCCCTTTAGAGCTGAAATAAATTGTGTTTTGAAAACGCTCTTTAGGCTCATTTACAGTATACTCCCTTTACAAAACAAAATAGATGTGTCCGCTTCAAAGACACAACCAATAGATGGCACTAGAGAGCAGAGTCAAAAGTTTCACACAACAACAAATGAGGCGACTGTGGAGGAGGACGTAATAATGTACCTTTTAACAGAGGCAGCTATATAAATGGTGGAGGTGTGGGCAGCCATTATATACATGACATGTGGAGGGACGATTATTTTAACTATATTACTGATTTGTTCTATTTCGCCATTTTTCAATGTCTTCATCATCTCGCTCAAACTACACTACACTGCCTGCACAATCTCCTGTGCTACAGCTCCGTTTAATCTGTATGCGAACGTTTTCAGGAAATGTGGTCAAACTCAGGAAAAATGAGCGCAGATTACAGACCGAAGTCTCCAGATACGTATCTTATGTTGAGCATTAATGACCCTGACACACCAAGCCAACAGTTGGCCATAGGTCAATGCTGAGTCATCGTGCTGGTTGGCTGTCAGTTTGGTGTGTTCATTTACAACTTTTTAACCGAGACACAGCAACATGCGGCGATGCAGCAGTCGGGTTTTGCGAGTTCTCTGATGTTGGTTTGGAGTGTCTGAGCCTTTGCATCCCACTATTTTTAGCTTGACTCCTACTGTGAGTGATCTGAAGCCTTCCAGTGCTGACTACCTGCTGCTGTCAGGCTCCTCACCAGAATTGGGGAAAAACTTTCTCTAAAAAAAAAAAAAAAGACCCTACTGCTCATTTTTCCACCAGCCCATTCTGTTTTGGGTAGAAAAATAATCTGCTGATGTGCAGAAAACAACCATTCAGACATGTTTCATTTTCACAGTTTTAGAGAACTGAAGGGGTTAAACTGGCATGTATTTCACAGGAGAAAAAGTGAAAGTTTTAAGAAAAGTCAGAAACAATCTAAAATTACCTTGATTAATACTGTCTCTTTCCTTCTTTCCTAACTTGTTACTCATTTTATGACCTCTCCAAATTATTGTGATTACTTGAAAGTCTTAATACCCAAGTTTGGAGCACCGCCTTACATCTCCCCTAAAATCAAGCACTTGTTATGTGTCACTCCCCTACCTGGAAGGCTCTGAGCAGGGCCATGTGGTCACTGAAGGTCAAGGAAGTGAAGCGTTTGCGGCAAAGCAGAGCAGCTTTTTTCTGCGAGCCCTCGGCAGGAAGGATGAAAGGGTCGCGATATGCCAGCGTACAGGCAATGGTTAGAATGGGGTCCAGACACTTGAGCACCACAGCACACAGCACCATCTTGCCCAGGTGGGGCTCAATAGGTAGATCAGCCAGGTGGTAGCCCAGATCAGTCAGGTCTTCATACTGGTCCATCGCATCGATTGTCTGAAGGAAAAGGTGATGAGAATCAATAGAAACCCAATGACTTTGACTTGCTGGAATGATGGATGTGCATGTGGAGGCTTTTCTGTGTGTATAGTGGCTTCAGTAACAGATCGGTATTAAGTGAGGTATATAGCAAGACTTGTTACCTTTAACATTTGCACAGCATTCTTGATGGCATGTGCAGCAGGAGGCTGTGGAGCTTTGGACAAGAACTTAGCGACTGGACAGGAGGACGGGGCCAGCAGTTTGGTTTGCAGACACAATTCCTTAAACACACAACATGACCTTTAATCACTATTACAGGCTATTATTAAGCCTTCTGCATTTTGAGTAGCATTGTGTTGATGCTCATCAAGATTGACTTAAATTCAATAAGAATCCTTAAAAAATAGGAAGTCCTGACCATTTAAATAAAATAAATCCATGACTGATTCTTGATAACACAGCATTAACTGTAATGACATCTTTGACATCATTTTTTAAATTTCATTTCTATAATTTTCTTTTATCTTTCTTTTGTTTCATTTTTTCTTTCTTTTTATTTTATTTTTTTGCTTGTTTATCTGTCTGTTCTCTTACTAAGTATGCATGTGTAAATGCTCTTTGCACTTAAGAATGTATATGCATGTTTGTTCATAAGGACATTTTGTATGCATATTTTGAAAAAAACAGAAAACAACAAAATAGAAGCTAAAGAAAAGTCCTGATAGTGACAGCAGTCATTGTTCTATTACTTCCTATTGTGTGCTGACTTTCAAGTGAGGAAGATTTATGTTGTTAACTGTCACATCATACTGCAAAATGTGATACTGACATATGTGCAGCATCAAGGATTTCAGGAATGTGAAATGCACAAAAACGGTTGGAAATACGTAAAGGAGGTAATAAAAGAGGTAATAAAGGAATGCACTTGTATAGCGTGACTCTACTCTTCCAATCATTTAAACAGCTTTCATAATAAATTCACTCACATACCATAAAACTGTTGCTCAGCAAAGATGGAATTCCAGTCAAATTGTTTCATTAAACCTCTTTTTTTGCGTCTCTCGTTTACTCTGCCAGTATGACTTCTTTTTTGGTGCTTATGTCTTCAGTAAAAATAACTGAATGATGGCATTGTAGAGAATCTTACTAAGCTTACAGTGCATGTCCATATTGACAAAAGTCAAACATTTATATTTGGATGCTGGTAGCCATCAACCCAGTTTTATACATCCAAAGAACTTCTATAGAAATGACTTGCATAGCAACCGAACCTCTAACTGAGACAGGACTTCATTTGTCAAAATGTGAAGCTACACCGGACTAGTAAAAGGGACTGGGTGTCGAATTGGGAGTAGGCCTATATTTGAAGTTTTATAGTATTCACACACACTGGTGGCTGAGGCTACTATATAGGGTGCCAGGTGCTACTCAGTAACCATTCACACACAGACACTCCGATCATCAGTTTGATGTGATGAGTGGAGGAACCCGGGATCAAACCACTGACCCTCCAGACAAAGAACGACCCGCTCCACCTCTGAGCCCAGGCTGCCCCATTAATGCACAGGATGAATTAGCTCCTCTAGTTTGGCGTCTTGTGCAAACACAAAAGAGTGCGCTCTTAGCGACCAGTTTGTAGTCTGCTCTGTGCTGGTCTTTCAAAATGATGACTGGAGGCCTCTGTCTCTGTATCACTCTCTGTTAGCTACTGCATACAAATCACAATTAGCAAGCCAAGTAATAAAGCTTCAGCTAAATATTTATTTATTAGAGGTGATCGATATGGACAGGAAATAATATCAATATTTCAGGGTATTTTTGTGATAACGATATTTTTGATATTACAAAATACTGAAAAATATGTTCAAAATCAAGAACATACAATTGCAACAAAAAAAGCATTATACTGTACTCCAAAGTCAAACTCTCTAAAATGTTCCCACATATCGATTCCACTTGTGACAAGTACAAACTGTCACCTGCCTCCCTGGCACACTCATTCTGGCTCTGTCCTAACCTGTCCCTTTATTGGAGCCGAACATTCAAAACACTGTCAGATGATAATTCATCCAGATCAATTAATAGCAATTTTTGGTCTTGCAGGGGAGGAAAATAAGAATTTGTCAGGAAGCAAACTTAAAATTGTAAACTTTGTTACTTCATTAGCTTGGCGATTGATCCTTCACCAGTGGAAGAACTCTCGCCTGCCAAGCTGGACTCAGTGACTGAGGGAGGTGATACAGCAACTCAAACTTGAGAAACAGAAATTTACATTGAATGGCTCTTCTGATAATTTTGTGAAAATCACAAGTCACATTTATCTACCTTCTTGCATGTTTTTGTAGTTAATCACAAAGGTACGAGCCCTTAGATGGGCCTTTATTTTGTGCAGCTGCATGTTCCTTTAAAGGTTCTGTATGTGTTTGTGTCTGTATGTGTTCATGTGCACATATGTATAACAATTAGTGGATGAGTTCATTTTATTTTTACTGTTGTCCTTTCGCTATGCTGTGTGTCAGTTTGTATGTTTTCAAAAACCCATAAAAATATGTTTGAAAAAAGTGTTATACTGGCCATGAAACATCTTTTCTAAAGTGACTCCAGTGGAAGAGATGGAAGATAAGATCAACAAAGTGCAGTACCACATAAGTCCCTACAGTCAGCTAAAGGTAACACAGTATGAAGCTTCAGCAGTCTTCTCAACAATCTAGACAAACAAACTACCTATCGTCATATGCAAGCTATACCTTTGTTGACATGAATGTGTGTTGCCTGAGTCCAGGATTTTAACTTTAAAAAGAGAAATGGACTTCAGTCAAACCTTCTCTGTGACCTCCTCAGTGTATTTTACAGCTCAGTAAATACTGCAGTGTAATGTTATAAGATGCCAGTCAGTCAGCAGAACAGTATCTTTTATTTTTAAGTGTGGCAGATAGATGGTGTTGGAGGTGGCCAAGCCTCATGATTAGCAAAATACAAACATGCTTTTTGAAATCTCCCAAAAATATTAAAACCTGTGTAAAAATGTACTGGTTTCCTATAGGGCTGGACCATATATTAACATTAAATCAACATCATAGTATAGTACTCACTGTGTAAATATTTGGCGAAAGCACCTTGAGTCAACCATACAATATTGGCACAATACTGACACAGAAATATTTGGTGACAAATATAGTGATATTTGATTTTCTCTATACTTCCCAGACCAAGCACAATTTTGCTTTTGATGCTGTTGTTCTTGTCACTTTGTGCACATTCTGTGTATATATTTAAAAAAGCAGAATTGATTTATTTTGTGTGTGAAACTGCAAAGTCAGTCTTTCAGAAAAACAAATGACTTGCTTGATGTAGGATGAAACTGAGGTGTGTGTGTGTGTGTGTGTGTTTGTGTGTGCGCACATGTGTGTGTGTGTCTACCTGCAGAGGCATCCGCAGCAGCTGTGGAACCTGAAATTCCTGCATGCTCTTGAACCTGAGTCGACTGAAGAGGTGAAAGCATATCCCTGGTCTGCAGCGGCCAGCTCTGTGGACAGGTCACACATACAGCAGACTCAACATCAAGATTCAACATCTTTTGAGGTGCTTAAAATGTCAGAACATGGACAGTATTGATGTTACCTTCCCTTCCTTTGCAGAGCGCTGGCTTTTGAGATCCAAACAGTCTTTAACATGGAGACATGAGTGAGAGTATCGAAAGACTTCTACGACAGGAAAAACATTTAAGAGTTATTTACTGAGCGTGAAACTGAGGACTGGTCTCTGTATTAATCCTATTAGATCTCAGTGCCGAGTTTGACACCATTGACCATAAAATCTTACTGCACAGACTGGAACACTTGATTGACCTTAAAGGATCGGCACTAAGCTGGTTTAAATCATACTTATCAGATTGTTCCCAATTTGTTCATATTATTGATCAATCCTCCATGCCTGCGGGTCTGCTTCGGGGTACAACAAGGTTCTGTGCTTGGACCAATCCTTTTCACTTTATATACGCTTCCCATATGCAACATTATCAGAGATAACTCTGTGGGGTGCCTGGTGGCTCAGTGGATAGAGCAGGCGCCCCATGTATAGAGGCTGTGTCCTCGCCGCAGCGGCCCCGGCTTAGACTCCGGCATCGGCCCTTTGCTGCATGTCATTTCCTCTCTCTTTCTCCATTTCACACTTGTGCTGTCCTATCGATTAAAGGCAAAAATGCCCCCCAAAAAATGTTTTTAAGAAATAACTATAAATTTCCATTGTTATGTGGATGATACGCAACTGTATCTATCTATGAAGCCAGATGAAACTGATCAGTTTCTAGACTACAAGCATGCCTTCAGACCTGGGTGAGCCGCAATTTCCTGATGTTAAATTCAGACAAAACTGAAGTTATTGTTCTTGGCCCCGAACTCCTCAGAAACTCCTATTCTAAGGATAAAATTTCTTTAGATGGCATTGCCTTGGCCTCTAGCACAACTGTAAGGACCAACTTATACAATACGTCTATACAATCAATATTTATCTTTTCCCTCCCATCTAAAACAAGCTTCAAGGACTGCTTTCTTTCACTTGTGTAACATGGCAAAAATTAGACATATCCTGTCTCAAAAAGACGTTGAAAAATTAGTGCACAAATTTGTTACTTCAAGGCTGGATTACTGAAACTCCCTATTATCTGGTTGCCCCTACAAGTCCCTGAAGTCTCTCAAACTGGTGCAGAACGCTGCTACATGTGTACTAACAGGATCAAAAGGGATCACATTTCTCCTGTTTTAGTTTCTTTGCACTGACTCCATGTAAAATACAGAATTTAATTTAAAATTCTTCTCCTTACCTACAAAGCTCTGAATGGACAGGCTCTGTCCTATCTGTCGCAGCTCATAGTTCCCTACCAAGCCTCAAGAGCACTGCGCTCTGAAAATGCAGGGTTGCTTGTGGTTCCCAAAGTCTCCAAATGTAGGATAGGAACCAGAGCCTTCAGTTACCATGCTATTATTTTATGGAACCATCCTCCAGGTTCAGTCAGGGAGGCAGCCACCGTCTCCACTTTTAAGGGTCGGCTTAAGACCTTCATCTTTGATAAAGCTTATAATTAGGGCTCAGGTTGCCTTGACCAGCCCCTAGTTAGGCTGACATAGGTTTAGTCTGCCAGAAGACTTTCTAGGTTACACTGAGCTCCATTTTCCCTCTCTTGCTCCCTCCATCTGCAAACGCTCTTGTGTTTTTACTGCATTACATTAACTTGGTTGCCTCTCCGGAGCATTCATGCTCCCTTGTTTTGTAGTTTTACCAGCTCTTAGCTGCAACCTTGGCTGCGCCTCGATCGTGGTGATGGCTGTGCTGATGCTGTGGTCCTGTCTGAGGCTGCGCCTGTGTTGTGGGCCTTGGTTGCGCAGATGCTGTGATCCTCTTCAACAATGCCTTCTACTGCCATTACTATGCGTCATGCCTCCACTATTAATATACACATGGGACTCTTATCAACACCTACGATATTTGCATGTAACATCACATGCTATCATAGATGGCATTTAGTAATTTTACGTCTATCACTATTGTTATATGATATGCTATTGTTACCAGTATTGCTGTGCTTCTCTCCCCCCTCTCTCCCTCTCTCTTTCTCTTTTCTCTTTGTCATTACTGCAATTTAATTGTTATTTCTGACATCTATTGCACATCTGTCCATCCCCAAAGAGAGATCCCTTCTCAGTCGCTCTTCATGAGGTTTCTACCATTCCCCCCCCACCCCCCGTTAAAGGTTTTTTTGGGGGAGTTTTTCCGACGATGTGATGTGAGGGTCTAAGGGCAGAGGGGTGTAGTATACTGTAAAGCCCTCTGAGGCATGCTGTATTTTGTGATAATGGGCTTCATTATTAAAATTGAATTGAACTGAACTGAATTGAATTAAATTGAAATTCTATCTTGGGTTTGACTTCATGTTACTCTTGCATGTAAGTGCAACTCCTCAGCAGTAACTCTACCTCTTTGACCTTTCCTGAATCAATGACAAACACCACGTCATTGATGGTGATGCTCGTCTCAGCAATGTTTGTAGACAGGATCTAAAAGGGAAAAACAAGACCACTTATTATCTAGTTTGATAGAGGATATATTTTCTGTAAAAACACAAACAAAACTGTAAAACTACACTGGTCATCAGTAACCAGCTATTTGCCCAAGTCAATTGGCAGGATGTGTCATATAGACGGAAGTAGTCAACAAAGTTCAATGTGGACTATGTTCTTCCAATGTTGGAATTTGGAGTGAAAATTGACTAGAGTTGATGTTGAGAAATTGGACAGTTAACCAGTTAGAGTGTGCGTCAAGATGCTGCTGACTTGTGTTGACCTTAAACAGCAAAAAATATCTTTGAGTGAGTTGTGTTAGATCAGACTCACTATCTTGCGGACACCATGAGGAGAGGGCTTCATGGCTTTCTTCTGATCCAGAGTCTGCATGTCTGAATGGAGAGTGAACACCTGGTACCTGAGAGACAACAACCCACTGTCAGACTGTCACAGACACTCAATGCAATACACTGCTGTGTTATACTATGCTCTGCACTATCAACTGACCAAATGGCACAAAAAGACGCTCACAAAATAAGGACATGTTAAAAGAAAATGATACATATGTGTGTTGGTTAAGGCAAGATAGATCCAGGAGTGAGTCTACATCTGTAGATATAGTATCTTTATGCCTCAGCATTGGCATTATGTTTTCAGGTTTTTCATCTCATTCTAATGTTGTGATACCTCAAGAACACATCCAGGGCATTTGAGGGAATTTGGTGGTCAAGGGTCAAAGGTCAATGTCACTGTGACACAAACATTCACTTGGACTAAAGCATGAAGACATTACAATTTGGTGATCAAAGGTTAAAGTCACTGAGCCTTTGTCAATCTCATTCTCATGAACCAGTATGTCTTAAGAAAACTTTGCAGGAATTTCTCCAAATTTGGCACAAACTTCCACTCGGACTCAAGGATGGACATTACAATTTGGTGGTCAAAGGTCAAGGTCACTGTGAACTCATAAACCGTTTTTGTTTTTTTGGCCATAACTCAACAATTCATATGCCATTTATGAACTGGTGACCTCTGATATCCAAAAGGTCAAAGGTCAACTTCACTGCAACATCTGAATGTTCTGCAAACACATTTTTTGACCATTATTTAATGGCATAACTCATGAAATGTAGGGAAGACATTTGATCGGATACTGAATTGGCTACACTAATATTGAGATCTTCTGTGCTGCCATGTGTGAGATATCCCTGTTTTACAATTTAAGGGTTCTTTGCAGCATTTGCACATTCAAGGTCATGGCAACATATAAGTCTGGACAGACATAGATGTAAACTGTAACTGCAAACTGGTTTGTGCATGCATACACATGCAAGGTGGTAATTCATTTGTTATAATGTATTTTAAGAATTCATGTTATAGATATTGCATGATGATAAAATGTCTTTCTTTCTTCTTATGTGTAGCTTATGTTTCACCTCTCAGAGTGGGTGGAGAATCTCTTATCGTCATACAGGATGCAGTCCCTGAGTGCCACTATCTCACTGTATCCAGGAAGAAAAATGAGAACAGCACCTGAAGACCAACAGATAAAACACTCACATTCTAATAATCCTGAAATCTGTGATTAAAGTCAAGTTGAATAGGAAACAGGTTAACGTGGTAGAGTGAATTAATTTGTGAAATAATTGTTGAACATCATAAGTTGTTAAAATCCAATGGTGAGTCTCACCGTCAAAGGTGGTGGAGCAGATGTTGTGCAGCACATCCATGATGAGGTCCAGGTCCACCCACTCATCGTTGAAGCTGTGGTGGTACAATTTAAGCAGATCCTGCTCCTCAGTGCTCATCTCTGCACTGCCACTCTGCACCACAGTGGACTCATCGTGGCTGCTCCCCTTTTTCAAAGGACTGCACAGGAGCAGGAACGCGTATGTGAGCTCATCAGGAGTCCAATTAGTTTATCACATTATAAAACAGCATTCAAACACAGATAAGCCTTTACTTAACACATACTTTTTTTAGGGACTGTAAATAAACTACCGGGGGTGGGAAGAGGGTTAAACATTATTCAATACACCGTTAACACCTTAGAGTTAAAGCCATGGACTTTATATCAAGATGGACTACACATCTTCTCTTACGCCCACTGTACAAAAATCATACGGCCCCCGCCATCTTGGTGATGTAATTTGGAGCCAGAGTAGGAGCACAAAGTGATCTCTGCAGTGTTTAGTTTCCACCCATACACCTGTAAAACCAATCTGGAGCATCGTGTGCAGATTAGCCCACACAGCTGTCAATCATAATGTAACCCTCAACCCCCTCATCCTTTCATAGTATCAAATCACTCATTAAAACCAAATTTACCAGAACAACAAACCCTTCAAAAGATATCTGAAGTGTACATTAACTTTTTAGTTTGGTCCATGTCCCATTCACAAACATAGAGGGGGTGGGGTTTATAACATGTACTGCAGCCAACCACCAGGGACAATCTAGATTATTTCACTTCACTTTTAGGGAGCTCTCATTAGGTTTGGGTGGTATGTAATATTTCATACCTTTGTGAATTTTCACTGGAGTGTATGACAGTGTAAGTGTGTGGTACTAACAGTCCCCTCCCCGCGACTTACTTTCAGCTTTTTAGATTAATAAATACATAATAGAAAAATGTAAAGAAAAGTAATACTCTCATATGTATTTTACATAGAAATACAACTGTACATATTTTGAATTCAACATTCTCTCGGTCACACAAAACTGACATGGCTTAATTGTCTCGTTACCTCATCATAAAACACACTTAATTCAAATTCAACAGAAACAAACCATCTTGGTTACTCTTGTTAGTAATCTTGTTAGTAAGTCCGCTGTTCCACAAATCACCAGCTTCATTTTGGTCCAAATAAATCCTTAATTCACCAAGTAAGATGTAAAAAGACATGTTGTCCACGGTCACTCTCTGCCTGCTGGCTGCCGGCTGCTTACAGTCCTGTAACTTCTCCCTCCACCACTAGGTGTCACTGTGTCTTTCAGCTCAGCTGCCTGTTCCACCAGTAGAGACTGGACACTGAGCTCTATTGGTGCATGCTGTGCACTACATACAATGAGTTTAATAGAAAGAGGAGCGCCTGTATTTATGACGGTATTGAAAAACATACCTTTGGGATTTCTAAATACTATACAGTAATACCATGATACCACCCAAGCCGTCATGTCATCCAACTTTATCATATAGCTAAAGCACAAAGAATTTAAAATGCTGTACCCCTGTTTAAATCTTGGCATGGCAAGAGCTACTAAAAAAAAAAAAAAAGAAAAAAAAAAGCTCACAGCACAACATCTCTTTACACAAACAAACCAAAAACTCCTTTTTCTCTTTTTCACAATAGTTGTTTGAGTAGTTTAGTTAAATGCATGGAGTTAAACATTTCTACTCACATGGATGATTTAAGAAGATCTATCGCAGCTGTCTGCTCGAAGTGTTCGGCAAAGTCTAAGGCTGTCCTGAAATGAGATAAAAACAGTCACTTAATAAATTTGAAGTATTCAAATGAGCTCAACAGCCTGAAGAAATATTGCACATTTCACATTTTAACTGGAGATTGTGCTCGCTCTTTGTATTGTGTGATAGTTGTATTTGTCTGTCTGTATTTATTGTTGTAACCTTGTTTTAAGCTGCTCTCTTGGCCAGGTCACTCTTCGAAAAGAGATATTGAGATTTAAATCTCAATGAGTCTTTTACCTGGTTAAATAAAGGATATATAAAACAAAACCATGTGACAGGTATGGCTTTAAGAGTGGAAAATGTAGTGGCTTGAGGAATAAATTTGCAGCTTGTACAGCTACATTATTTGCAATATTGTGAAGTCGCCTGGAGGTGTGAACAAATCCCTCAAGTAAAAGCCTGTGATATATGCCTCCTCTATTTCTATAGACAATGAAAGAAGTAGTGAATCACTGTGAGACTTCAGATAGCATCAGCTTGGTAACATCACATGGTGGATGACCTACCATCCATTGGATGCCTTAATGTTGATGTCTGCCCCCATACTGAGCAGCTGCTCCAGCTGAGTGAAGAGCCCTCGGCCTGCTGCCACCATCAGAGGCGTGGCCCCTGTCTCACTGTGCCTGTAGTCCACTGGGTAAAAGAACACAAGTATGAAAAAACAGCTAGCGCCTTCATATCTTACATCCATTCATTATCTGTACCCATGATTTATGTTCTGACAGCACAGGGCCACCACTAAAATATTCACTGTCAAAGGAGAAAAATTAAAATGTTGGGGATGACCACTCTCTTGAAAGTATGGTAAACATGAAGCAAGACTCAGAAGACGATTAGCATAGCTTAGCATAAAAACTGGAAGCAGGAGAAAACAGCCAGCAGGCCTGTACAAAATTTATAAATACACATAACACCTCAAAGAGTTGTGGTTTTATGGGCAGTTATGCACTATCAACAGTTTAAAGTGTACAATATGGATAAAATGCTCTATGCTTTATATGTAATCTTGTAAGCTGAAAACTGCTGATGGATAATATAACAGACAGGACTGTGTAATCCATATACCTGACAAATGAAGGCACACCTTCACATTGAAGAAATCACACATCTTCTATTACATGTACATTATCCGCTGGAATTTTGATCACCATAGTAACATGTGCAAAGTGACAGTGACCATTCTAATAGTGTTTAAATGCCAGTTTTTCAAAGTTGTATAGTGAATGATTCTGGAAAGGTGAGTGAGAGAGAGCTCAGCCCTGAGAGTCATACCGTTAACATTTTCATAGAGAATGAGGTTGAAGAGTCGAATGAAAGCATCCTCGTCTTTGTTGAGGAAAGCGTTGGAGATGCTGGAGTCCATCTCCCTCTGCACCCACAGCTCTAGCTGCTCTGTCTCATTCTCATGCTGGAACACAAAATTGGACACTGACTCAACCTGGTGCACATTCAACAGCCATTTTTAAAGAAAGATCCCATATAACTACAATAAAGAAGATCTGCTATTATGATGGATTCACTTTTTCTTTTTCTTAGAAAAAAGTACAATAAAATCAACAAAACAATGGCGACATAGTGTTGCATCAGTGTGTGATTTTACTGGCACTATGAAGCAAAACTGGCACAAAATGTAACAACAGTGTTTAATGTCTAGTGTCATTTTAAATAGATGTCAGTTTGGATCTGTAACTACCTCCCTACCATTTCCCCCATGTTTTTAAAAGAGATTAAACCAATTTTCTCAAGTTTCAATGAGTTCAACAGCTTGTGAAAGGCATCTGAATGAAGAACAAGAAAACTGACATCCATCCTGGTTTAAAAGGGTAAAATTATCTTTGTGTTTCAACACTGATGGGTATAGGGAGGTAATTTTTGTATCTATATAATTATGCAGATATAATGTCAACACTTTATTTGCATTGTAGAGTAAATTGTAACAAGTGGAGTAAACTGGGTTTTTACAGTAGAGACAGCATTATTGTGCAGGCCCCACTAATATAAAAATAAATTATTACATTTCAAAAAAGATATAATAGCAGGCTTATTAAGCTTCAACAGCGAACAAGCAGTGCTGCTATGTCAGATAGCAGAGGCCACAATTCTAATAAGCCACACAGTTCAATTATCTTGCAAATACATCGATAACAAGATGGGATGCTCAACATTAAAATACTGGTCTTGATCAGACCTACTGAAGCAGTGCACAGAGAGTGGTGTGTGTCTGTGTGATTGTGTGTGTTGAGTGTGTTGGTTTACCACCTTGCTGGAGGTGTTGTCCACTCTGTCCAAGGAGCTGCTGTCCTGGAGGCAGCCTGAGGCAGACACAAGGGTTCCCTGTCCCTCCTCAACATTACTGTTCTCCACTGCCTTACACCACTCTGTCAAATGTTTCTGCTCCCTCTCCTCTGAGAACCAGAGCAAGTGATACACAGCAGAGATTACCACAAAACCAGATGGAACACTGTGATGTATTTTTTTGATTCAGTCTGACTCAGTGGACAAATTGACAAGGCCATACTTCTCTGTATGTCTTCCTTGTATTTCCTTATGTCCTTGTTAAAGCCTGTCAGCCTCAGAATGTCCTCCAGGAAGAGTTCCTTCACTTCAAACTGTCTTCCTTTGACTAAAAGTAGAAAACAAAACTACACAGATGAAGCTTGCACTACATTTTGCATAGTTATCTCTTTGTGCCACTTAATGGTACATTATGCTTGTGGTATCAGCAATTTGAAATTAGCAAAAAATTGAGTATTTATGTGTGCAACATAGTGGTATTCCCCCATTTGCATTCTAATTGGACTAACGAGATAATACAGTATCTCAGATATTATTTCCAAGGGCCTGCTCTGAAATTCAATGTGGCAACCTTTCTTGACATTTGTAGAAAACAACTGAAAGTAGAGAATGTAAGCAAATAATATGCATCAGCTTTTGACTGTTTTATGGTTGTGTGTTTGTGTTGTTGATTTGTGTATTTTTCCTCTTCAATATGTGAGTGGTGTAGGTCTGTGGTGCTGGTTTGGGTACATAGGATTAGATAAAATATAGTGTACTGTTTCTATATTGTGAGAATTAGACTTTTCACTGCATCTTATCCACCTGTCACGTGGAAGCCAACTAACATGCAAACAACACTACTAAGGAATCAAACGTTTTAAAGCAGCAACAGCTGGTATGAACTGAGTAAGCAGGATTTACGGTGGATAACGGGGCAGGAACCAAAATACTGAAGGAACAGGTCTATATCCAGAGCTGCACTGGAGAGAATCAGCTTCAGCATGGGGATTGTCTGAAGCACATCCCGCATCTTAGTGAGGAGGAAATCAGTCAGACCATCACGCTCGTGCACCTCGTCCTGTCAAAACAGCAAGTCACTTTAACATGGTGTGTTCTCTCAGTGAGTCCAAAACAACAGTGATATTTTTTAATTAAACTTTTTTAATAAGACATTTTGGCAAGACAGCAAAAACAAATAAGGCACAAATGCAATGTAAGCTTGCAGCAGTGATGTACTGGCGGGCTGCAGGACCCGCTGACGTCACTGCTGGGTGTGCTTAAACATATTTCAACCAGAGAGGGCAGCAAAACACTGCTTATCAGACAGATGTTGCTCTTCAAAGAACAAGCCCAGCTTCATGCAGATGTATTCCATAAAATGGGATTACAGAGTGAAGGTGTCCTGTTTACTGTTAGTGTTGATACTCACCACGATGACATGTGTGACAGTTATCATGCTGGCATCTCCAGCCATCAACGTTCTGAGGAACACTCCACTGGTGCAAAAGGTCAGAAGTGTCTTTGGGGAGACCCTGAACAGTTACAAGAAAAATGTACATATTGAGCAACTAAATTGCTTCACAATCTCCCAAATGTAAGACAGGAGAATGAGATAGTTGACTTGGGTTTAGGAACAGAGCCACACTTCAAACGCTTCTCTCATCACCTACGAAGAACCTTTTTTAAACATGAAATATTGGCTTCATCTGTGGAAGAAAGGGATATTTGTCTTTGACCTAAAGGATCCTCAAAGCTTTGATCACACATGACAACACGTTTAGTGCAAGAATTTGAACTTCTTTCTCAAAAGCTCTTTGTTTTTACACAACTATCTGTCACACTTTTCAGCCAACCTGACTTGTACATCCATCCCAGACTAGCACGACTCATGACTCCCTGTCCCACCTATATCCCCTTCCTCTAAGCCAATAATTATTCCTGAACAAGGGCCCTTTGATTTCCATGATGTGGAAAACACAGACTGAATCAGGGAATTAGA